>NC_073745.1:101634081-101940624 GCF_029784135.1 Toxorhynchites rutilus septentrionalis
ATGATAGATGCGTAGATATATTTCCTATCAATTGATGCAAAAACCTTTGCGATCTATTGAGAAATGCTCGAGTTATAAGCGTTCCAAATCTTGCATTTTTTCGTACTTGTTCAGTGCCTAGATTTCCATTTCACCCCCTATATCTTCCGGTTAGACGTAGTCCTACGTCAAAAGAAAAACACGCATACAGGCAAGTGAAGTGACGGAAGCAATTATTATATTAAGTGTGATTTGCAATTTTCCGCACCCATTGGTGGCTTTTCAAAGTGCTTTACTAGAACAAAGTGTAATTTTCTGGGAACATACCTCTTAGTGAATATCTCCCAATAAGGAATTTTAGTGATTTCATATCCGTACCTGCTGACTATAACCTAGGTATAGTCAAGCAGAAGCATGGCTTCAAGTAGCTCCGGGCCTCCGGGAGGCCGGGCTACAAATTTCTATGAGGGCAGGCCCACCGAAGCCACCGCTCCACTATGGGCGGACCCCTCGAACGGTAATCTCCAGATACTGCTTCTGAGAGCCACAGGAGACAAGGAGCTTCCAACAAACCCCTTCACAGTCAGCAATACCATCAAGGCAGTTGTAAAAAAATTCAACAGCGCCAAACCACAGCGAGATGATAAAAAGAAACTCCAGTACATCTTGACAACCAGGGATGAGGATACAGTCGGTAAGTTACTTTCGATTACCAAACTGATTGATAATACTCCTGTAGAAGTGATCTTCCACCCAACTTTAAACCAACGCAAATGCGTTGTGACTTGCCGCGAAGTTATCGACCTTCCGGAATCCGAACTGGTGAAAGAACTCACCGCTCAAGGTGTGATCGGCGTCAAACGCATCACCAGAAAGGACAACAACATTGTTGTGCCAACGGCCACTTTAATATTGACCATTCGCGGAACTGTCGTTCCCAATTTTATTTACTTTGGGTTCATTCGAGCCGGGACTAGAAATTTTTATCCCAATCCCATGCAATGCTACAAGTGCTACAAATTTGGACATACGAACAAGCGATGCAAACGCGAAAATCCGCTTTGCAGAAACTGCGGCCATGAACATCCGGAACAACAAACAGACGCAAACAAAGTATGCGATGCTTCAGCTTTTTGTGTCAACTGCCAAGGGAACCACTCCTCTTCTAGTAGGAATTGTCCCGTATGGCAAACCGAAAATAAAATCACCAGAATAAGAATCGACAATGGAATCTCATACAAAGAGGCAAAGGAACAGCTGCAACTTCAAAACAATGCTCCAACATTCGCAAGTGTTCTGCAAGACAGACTTTCCAACTTGCAAAAGCCAGCACCCAGCTGCAACTGCAAATGTAACTGCGCCTCGGCCGCTTCGGCCACTTCTAGTCGCGAAAGCACCCCCCCAATTGACACTACATTCGATACAACCATGACAGATTCAACAACTGGTAGTTCATCAACTGAATCCGAAAGCGAATCAGTCATTTCTATGGACACGTCTGATGTTCCAAACAAAAACAAAAACAAAAGAAAAATAACTAAAGGATCATCCTCAGAGTCAGATCAAAAATCTGAAGATGAGACCCAAACAAACAAGGACAAGAAAAGAACTAAGAATGAACAAAGACAGACACCAACAACAAATAACAATACAACCCCAACAGAAAACAACAACAACAACAACAACAACAACACACATCAAACAAAAAAAAGACGGGTGGGTAATGTCGGGGACATAACCGGAGTGACGTAGGACTATACAAAGGGGACAGCTTTTGTTAAATATATATTTTAAATATATTGTTTTATTTTCTTCTTCTACGTGAATACCTACCTATCTACCTGAAAAATGGATTAGTTTACTGTTTACCCTTTATGAATATGTTGATGGTTCTGAAAAGAACCTTTGGTGTTGTGTTTTTGTTATCACTCGATATTCCCATCTTGTTCGGTTGAACCTTTCTGTTTAGCTATTGCGTTTGCCACTCGCCACAGCTTTCACAGTTGGAAAATTTCTTCCCATCCAGCTTGTGACATATTGTTCAGTAAATTACATTTAATGCGACGTGCCGGAGAAACACTTTGCCACTCACTGAAACTAATTGTTGTCTTGATGAGCGCCGAACCGAAGCTGCTCTGTTCTTGATGCGGGTTTTCTGATTGTCGTGAGCAGCTTTGCAAGCCAATTCGAGCACTCTGACGGCCGAAACTCTATAATCGCTGTTAGGTATACTGGTGCTCCGGCACCAATCCGTTCGGCCTAGTTACCCTTGCGGAGCAATCAGTGAATGCGACCAACAGGGAACTGGAGACCTGCACGATTCGAGTGAGACTTTGCCTTTCCCTTAACTTGTCCTCCTTTGTTACGTCCACGATGCCGATGCCGTACAACCACACGGGTTTACGGTTTGAAAGAAAAAAAGATATTTTTTGGGGTCCGCGTGTTTTATACTCTAGCGGTACACACTCACAGGATAGAGACAAATCGGAAGACTCAGCCAGAGGGGCGAGTCCAACGAGACGAACGAATGAGCGTTAAAAGGGAGCGATGGCAAAAAAATACATTCATTACGATTTGTTCGCTCGTTGGATTCACATGCAGGCTAAAAAGGGTCCTTTTCAGGATCACAAAATTATCTTCAATCTAAAGAGTTTATTGTTTTGTTGTCACTCGATATCCCCATCTTGTTCGGCTAAACCTTCCTGTTTAGCGATTTGTTGCCACTCGCCACAGCTTTCACAGTTGGAAAATTTCTTCCCATCCAGCTTTGTGACATGTTGTACAGTAAATTACATTCAATGCGACGTGCCGAAGTGCCACTCAGTGTCGCATTGGAGGCGATTTTAACCTGTAATGGAACATTTGCGATGACAGTGGACAGTGTCGACTTTCAATGTGGGGTTATAATTTGGATCTCTATGTACACAAATGTCCAACTAAATAAGTCGCATTACATGTCCGTCCAATTAGCTAAATGTCGAACTAATTGTAAATTACTGTACTTTCAATCTGGAAACAATTTAAGAATTGGTGAAAATTGAATAATCTGGAAAGTCCCCAACTATCAATAAGCTCAGAACAACTGCCAAATTCACATACTCATCAGATCCTGGCAAACAAATTATGAAAAAATCAATTTGTGTTTTATTATTATTTTGGATAATGTTTTAGAAAGCATTGAACTGTATTTCCTAAACTCTTTTTTGGAAGGTTTAATGGCCCTGAAAAGCGCCTTGTTTTATGGAATGGTTCCAATTTAGAAAACTTAGTACTCGTGGTTTTGAAAAAAACCATTTCGAACGCCCTCGATGCCGCCTTGTTCTGGATTTGCCACCAAAGCAGTTTGTATGAAGAACAAACTTTTTTTTCTGCTACCTGCTGCCGTTTTGCGATTGCGTTTGCGTCTGCCTGTTGTTGTCTTGATGCCCACCGAACCAAAGCGCAAGCAGTTTTGCCAGCCAACTCGATCACTTCGGCAGCCGAAACTCTATAACGGCGGCTAGGTGGACTGGTGCACTGGTAATAACGCGCTCGGCCTAGCTACCCTTGCGGAGCAATTGGCGAATACACCTACGGGAAACTGCAGTCCAAAATGGTTCGAGCGGAATTTTGCCTTTCCCTTCACTTTTCCTCCTTTGCCATGTCCAGACATGGCTGCTTGTGTTAGTTTGTTGATGTGTTGTGATGCGAACCGATGTGGTGTACGGTCTGAATGAGAATGATCGTTACGGCAGCGGAGCGGGGATTTTTAAGCTGACTGGATGGCTCGAGAATTACGCATGTGTGAGACTGCGACCAATGTTTCGTTCATTTTTTTTTCTTTTTCCTTTCCAATCGTGCTTCATTCTATTTCGCTGCTGTTCTGGTTGCCCGTTTTGGTTGGTACGATTTGAGGAGCACAAAATGGACCAATCAAAAATGGGCACATAGTGCATTTTGACAATGCTTGATATGTCACAATTATTCAATTATTTATCTCAAGAAAAATGAAATGTTATTCGTTATGATAGATGCGTAGATATATTTCCTATCAATTGATGCAAAAACTTTTGCGATCTATTGAGAAATGCTCGAGTTATAAGCGTTCCAAATCTTGCATTTTTTCCTACTTGTTCAGTGCCTAGATTTCCATTTCACCCCCTATATCTTCCGGTTAGACGTAGTCCTACGTCAACAACAATAACAACAACAGAAACGCACATTCAACAAAAAACAACACAAACACAACAAACACTCCAAAGACTTCTACACCAAACAAAAACAACACCAATACCTCAAAGAAAGCTTCTCTTTCCAAGGGTAAAGGACCATCGAACTAATTCTCTTTGAATAGTTCAAACATACACACAATTAAGACTTAGGAATTAGAGTTAAAAACACCAACACATTCACTCCAACACAGAAATTCGGGATACAATGGAACATCAGAAGTATCCGACGAAATATTCTAGAACTGAAAATGCTTATTTCAAACTCTAATCCCACAGTCATAGCCCTTCAAGAAACTATGACTCCAAACAACTTCGATAAACACTTCATCTCAAAATATATCACATATTTCAAAGAGGGTCCCAACCCCTCAAAAAACGGAGTTGCAATCGCAATCAAAGATGGCACTCCACATGATCTTCTTCCCATTACCACTGATCTTCAGGCAGTGGTAGTGCGCATTAAACACCCCTTTCCAATCACCGTCGTTAGCATCTACATCACTAATGATTCCGATCCGAACACTCTACGCGGCCAACTGGACCATCTGTTCGCCCAACTTCCCGCCCCAATCATGCTTATGGGTGATTTCAACGCCCACTCATACGCCTGGGGAGGTGCATACCTCGATCGAAAAGGATCCATCATTGAGGATTTCATATCCGACCATTCTCTTCTCCTTCTTAACAACGGCCAACACACCAGAATCCATTATTCTGGTACTACTTCAGCCATCGATCTCACTATAGTATCAGACAAACTATCTTCAAAACTTTCTTGGAACATCCACGATGATACTTGCGGAAGCGATCATTTTCCAATCTTCACTTCCTTCGGCCAAACTTCTCCAGAGTTTTCAACAAGGCCAAGATGGAAATTTGAATACGCTGACTGGGCTGGCTATCAGTTTGACATTGAAAACCGCCTCTCCGCTAAACGAGATTGGACAGCCAAGGAATTCTCCAAAGTTGTCCTAGAAGTTGCAATGGTGCACATCCCCAGAACCAGTGGCATCCCTGGCAGGAAATGTGTCCCATGGTGGTCGCCTGAGCTGAAGGCAGCGATCAAAGGTCGACGTAAGGCCCTACGCAAATTAAGAAAGGCCCATCCGGACAGCCCACTGAGACCCACTCTGCTTGCAGAGTTCCAAAGGGCTCGCAAAGAAGCTAAGACTGCTATCAACACAGCCAAGCACAACAGTTGGGTTAAATTCGTCAGCGAAATTAATCCCAACGCGTCAACAAAGGATTTATGGAGTAAGATTGGCAGGCTTCATGGAAAGAAAAGAAGCAAAGAATATAATCTTCTAATTAACGGTCAATACACCAATGACCGGAAAATCATCGCCGAGGCGTTTGGAGATTTCTTTGCTTCCGCCTCCTCCAATCAAAACTACGACCAAACCTTTCTAACCCACAAAACGGAATGCGAAAGAATTCCCATCGATTTTCATACCGATGTGGAATTTGACTTCAACAAAAACCTCTCCCTCAAAGAGCTCGATTGGGTACTGAACAAAGTCAAACAAGGATCCACAGGACCTGATGACATTAGCTACCCTATGCTTAAGAATCTACCCCATCTCGGGAAAAAAGCACTTCTGAAGCTCCTCAACAAAGTCTGGGACAGTGGAACCCTCCCCAGTTGCTGGAAAGAGGGTTTAATGATCTGTATCCCGAAACCAGACATGAACAACCATCTTCTTGACAATTTCCGCCCCATCACTCTCCTAAGTTGTGTTGGGAAAGTCTTGGAAAAAATGGTCAATCGACGCTTAACGACTTTTCTAGAGTCAAATAAGCTGATTGATCCCAGACAATTCGCCTTCCGTGCGGGAAAAGGTACAGAAGATTGCCTTGTAGCAATCGAAAAAATCCTAGACGACGCAACTGAAAAATTACACCACATTGATATTGTTTCCCTGGATTTATCCAAGGCCTTCGATCGGGCATGGAGGTACCCAGTGCTGAAAAGCCTTTTCGACTGGGGGATTCGTGGGAGATTAGGTCTCTTCGTTAAAAGTTTTCTAGAAAACCGGTCTTTCAAAACCGTTATTAACAACCACCAATCTTCTCTAAAAATCCCAGAAAACGGCTTCCCACAAGGCTCAGCACTTTCACCAACCCTCTTCAACATTGCCATGCAATCTCTATTCGAGATTATCCCGGACCATATAAAGGTCATAGTCTATGCAGATGACATCACTCTTATCTCTACGAGCTGCTTCGGCTTAATTCAGAGAAAGAGGCTTCAAAAAACCTTAGACTCCATCCAAAACTGGGCTCTAAAAACAGGTTTTAAAATTTCCCCGGAGAAATCCAAACACATACATATCGGAAAAGCTCTCAGAAGGAGAACCTATCTTCAGCTCAACAAAATCCCGATCCCTACAATGAGGACATTGAAAATACTAGGGGTTACTTTCGACAAGAAACTCAACTTCCTATCACATTCCCAAAAGACCAAAATAGCCACCAGAAAGAAATTGAACATCATCAAGTCTATCGCAGGCAACCTAGCCTCCGGTCATAGAAAGACGTTGCTAAATGTTGTAAATGTTTGGTTGGTCCCACAAATCCTTTACGGAATAGGCACCTTCAGCCGTGGAGGGGACAGGGTGTTAAACACCATTCAACCAATTTACAATAAAGCAATTCGGCTCGCAATTGGCGCTTTTCCCACCAGTCCTACTCTTGCTGTAATGGCAGAAAGTGGGCAACTTCCCTTCACCCACCTGGTAACAAAAGCCATCACGAATAAAGCCATCCGTCACTTGTCACTCCCCGAAAGCGACCACAATGTCCCATTAATACATAGAGCTAAAACATGGTTCAAAAATCTCACGAACAAAGATCTTCCCAATATATGTGAACGTTCATCTGCGACGGGAAGAAATTGGAACGTCAAACCGCCGAACATTAACCTTGAACTTCTCAAGACAGTTCGAGCGGGAGACCCTTCTCCAAAAGTCAAAGCCTGCTTCAATAACCTCGTTGCATCCAATTTTCAAATCAACCACCAGGTATACACAGATGGTTCAGTCAGTGCCGATGGAGTTGGATGTGGAGTCTTTGAGAGTAGATACACTGGTAGCTTTTCTCTTCCACCGCAATGCTCCATCTTCAGTGCGGAAGCTTTCGCCCTTTTAATAGCTACCCAAGAATGCACCCATGAGTTTCTTCCTACCACAATATTCTCAGACTCAGCTAGCTGTCTCCACGATCTTCTGAGTGGAAACAGCAAACACCCATGGATTAAGCAAACAGAAGAGGCTGCTTCAAATAAAAACATCTCCTTCTGCTGGGTTCCTGGTCACTCAGGAATCCGTGGAAACACAGCCGCCGACATACTGGCCGGCAAGGGCAGCAAAATAGATCCCCCAGACATGCCCTGTCCTCCATCTGACATTGTCCGCTGGGTAAAACAGCAAGTCCGTGAAAGCTGGGACATAGGCTGGATAAACAGCCGTCCCACTCATCTTCATAAAATTAAAAATTCCACTCTCCCTTGGGATGACCGCCTCAATAGTAGGGAAAGGCAAGTCCTTACCCGTCTTCGAATTGGGCACACTAACTTCACCCACTCACACTTGTTCTGCAGAGCCGAAAAACCCCAATGTGCTTGCAACGAAGCTCCGGTTTCCGTTAGCCATCTTTTACTTGAATGTCAACATACCAAAGATGCTCGAGTCCGACACAACATAGGTCAGAGTCTCCGAGATATCCTCAGTAGAGACGAGACCCAAGAAACCAATTTAATTGCGTTTCTGAAAGAAACCGACTTCTTTGGTAAAATCTAAACCGAAATACTAAATACCTTGGAAAGTGCTTATTAAAGTTCGCCACTTCACAGTCATGTATGCGTGTTTATGTGTGTATACACATGTATGTACGGGTCGGAAGGAAGGTATTCATACATGTATATACACGCATTCAATAATATTAAATAACAAATAATATAATATATACTTTCATACCCACATCTATCTTCTATCCATTACATTATACTTTAATCAACTTCCTATTCCTACAGCCACACTCACCAAGGAGAATAAATTCATTAAATAAACCTCTCCATTTTTCAGCTATACTATATACCATTAAATTCAAAACCACTATATTTTATTATCTATTCAAACTGTATTTCATTTCATTTCACCCCACCCCACACCTACTCCTCCCCTCTTTCCTTCCCATACCACTCCCACCCCCTCCCAATCCACTAATCCCACCCAAATCCTTTCCACTCCTTTCCTTCCTATCCTCCTGAGAGGGGCCGTTTTGTTTTTTGGCTTTGGAACACGCCTTTCGCTAGGTCACTTGTGCTTCGTTACTGCTTTGGTCCTCGGATCAGTAAAGTTTTACTTTTCTTTACAGCATATATTAAATATCTTATGAAGCATAGGATCCCTTCCTGCCTTCTTCTTTAACCGAGAGTCGAGCGGACAGGTCTGATGAGTGATTTTGTTGGTTTCCCTTTCGCCAGTCCCCTCTGGGCTGGTCTTATTGTGGCTCTTCACTGGGCTAGAGGCGAATGAACTGCAAAGTTTAAAGCCTCTTAAAAACAAAGAAAGAAGAAGAAAAAATACATTCATTACAATTTGTTCGCTCGTTGGATTAACATACAGACTAAAAAGGGTCCTTTTCAGGATCACAAAAAGTCTAAAGAGTTTATTGTTTTGTTATCACTCGATATCCCAATCTTGTTCGGCTAAACCTTCCTGTTTAGCGATTTGTTGTCACTCGCCACAGCTTTCACAGTTGGAAAATTTTTTCCCATCCAGCTTGTGACATATTTTACAGTAAATTACATTCAATGGCACGTCGCATTACCACCACTCAGTGCCGGATTGGAGGTAATTTTAACCTGTAATTGAACATTTGCGATGACAGTGGTACAGTGTCGACTTTCAATGTGGGGTCATAATTTGGATCTCTATGTTTACAAAAATGTCCAACTAAATAAGTCGCATTACATGTCCGTCCAATTAGCTAAATGTCGAACTAATTATAGATTACTGTACTTTAAATCTGGAAACAATTTAAGAATTGGTGAAAATTGAATAATCAGGAAAGTCCCTAACTATCAATAAGCTCAGAACAACTGCCAAATTCACATACTCATCAAATCCTGGCAAACAAATTATGAAAACATCAATTTGTGTTTTATTATTATTTTGGATAATGTTTTAGAAAGCATTGAACTTTATTTCCTAAACTCTTTTTTGGAAGGTTTAATGGCCCTGAAAAGCGCCTTGTTTTATGGAATGGTTCCAATTTAGAAAACTTAGTACTCGTGGTTTTGAAAAAAACCATTTCGAACGCCCTCGATGCCGCCTTGTTCTGGATTTGCCGCCAAAGCAGTTTGTATAAAGAACAAACTTTTTTCTTCTGCTACCTGATGCCGTTTTGCGATTGCGTTTGCCACTCGCCATTCGCTGCAACTGCCTGTTGTCTTGATGTCCGCCGAACCGAATGTGTTCTGTTCCGAATGCAGGTTTTCTTATCGTCGCGAGCAGCTTTGCCAGCTAACTCGATCACTTCGGCGGCCGAAGCTATATAACGCCGGCTAGGTGGACTGGTACACCTAGCTACCTAGCTACCCTTGCGGGGAACTCCAGATCAACACGAGCGGGAACTCCAGATCAAGGTTCGAGCGGGATTTTGCCTTTCCCTTCACTTTTCCTCCTTTGCCATATCCAACCATGGCTGCTTGTGTTGGTTTGTTGATGTGAGGTGATGCGAAACGATGTGGTGTACGGTTCGGATGAGAATGATCGTTACGGCAGCGGAGAGGGGATTTTTAAGCTGACTGGCTGGCTCGAGAATTACGCATGTGTGAGACTGCGACCAATGTTTCCCTCATTTTTTTCTTTTTCCTTTCCAATCGTGCTTCATTCTATTTCGCTGCTGCTCTGGTTGCCCGTTTTGGTCGGTACGATTTGAGGAGCACAAAATGGACCAATCAAAAATGGGCACATAGTGTATTTGGACAATGCTTGATATTTCACAATTATTCAATTATTTATCTCAAGAAAAATGAAATGTTATTCGTTATGATAGATGCGTAGATATATTTCCTATCAATTGATGCAAAAACCTTTGCGATCTATTGAGAAATGCTCGAGTTATAAGCGTTCCAAATCTTGCATTTTTTCCTACTTGTTCAGTGCCTAGATTTCCATTTCACCCCCTATATCTTCCGGTTAGACGTAGTCCTACGTCAAAAAGAAAGAAATTATTATCCATAAATTAAATTACATGTCTTATAACATCATAAATAAAATTATCTTGCTAATGAACAATAACTGCTTTGAAAACATTTAAAAGAACTCTTTACATGAGAAATATTGTGGCCCTGAAAAGAGCCGTTTTGTTGAACCGTACACCAAATTATATCATTTAACCTCCGAAACCATAGAGAGTACGACCTTGGCGTTTCAAAGCGTACACAACGTCCATTGCGGTAACCGTCTTCCGTTTGGCGTGTTCGGTATAGGTAACAGCATCTCGGATAACGTTTTCCAGAAATACTTTCAGCACACCACGAGTTTCTTCGTAGATGAGACCGGAAATACGCTTCACTCCCCCACGACGAGCCAAACGACGGATAGCGGGCTTTGTGATTCCCTGGATGTTATCACGCAGAACCTTACGATGACGCTTGGCTCCTCCTTTGCCCAGTCCCTTTCCTCCTTTACCACGGCCAGTCATTTTTCTGGACTATTTTAGATTGTTTTCGAGTTCAAACGACGAATGAAACTGATGCTCTTTGCCTCTAACGGTACCCTCTTTTATACATGAATGAAAATATTTCCTTCTTCTTCATGTTGTCATTCTTCTCTTTTTTGCTTTTTCCTCTTTGTTTCCTATAAAAGCGAGGGAATGCGTTGAACTTTCCCATTCATTCATCAACTTTGAAACCGTTAACTCTACTGAAATCGTAAGCAATGGCTCGTACCAAGCAGACCGCGCGTAAATCCACCGGAGGAAAGGCTCCTCGCAAACAGTTGGCCACTAAAGCTGCTCGTAAAAGTGCTCCAGCTACCGGAGGAGTCAAGAAGCCACATCGTTATCGACCAGGAACCGTCGCTTTGCGTGAAATTCGTCGTTATCAAAAGTCGACTGAATTACTGATTCGTAAGCTTCCATTCCAACGTTTGGTTCGTGAGATCGCTCAGGATTTTAAGACCGATCTTCGCTTCCAGAGCTCGGCTGTTATGGCTCTGCAGGAAGCAAGTGAAGCTTATCTGGTCGGATTATTCGAAGATACCAATCTGTGTGCCATCCATGCCAAACGAGTCACCATTATGCCGAAAGACATTCAATTGGCTCGTCGTATTCGTGGAGAACGCGCCTAAATTTGACCTTCATTCTCAACCAAACGGCCCTTTTCAGGGCCACTAACTTATGCGAAAAGAGTTTGAGTAAGGTGAATGATTTTGGTTTGTCCACTTCTTTGAATGCTCTAGTTAGCGCACCTGTGTCAAATCAGGTATTCAAATGTTTCCAAACATATAAATAAAATTGTCTTTTTCATGATTTACAGTAGTTTTATAGAATATTTTGACGGATTCGTATGTTTTGAAGGTTTACAAAGTCCACCTTCTAATGGTGTCAACGCGCCCTCATTTGAGCTAACTTTTAATCAATCGCCAGATGATAGTTTGGTACGTATTCAGACCTTTTCTGGATTATGACACATACAAATATTGTAAACACCATTTATATCAGATTTATATATCTAAATTATGTAATTGATGCATCTCGATGACCTCAATTTTGATCATGGTTTGTTCGATGCCCTGATGTTGGCAATAAAAAATACAACATCTACTCTGAAATTCGAATTTCTTCATTCAAAAATGGTGATTTCTAAAACCGATTAAACCGGACAATCTTTGAAAAAACATTTAAAAAAATGAACAATTGGAACGCCTTATGGTATTTGTTGGGGGGAAGCAAACTACGCCACTGCTGACTTGATCTGACCCTGCGCATCCGGACGGTGCCACTCCATGACGCACCCAGACAATCGTTGACAGCTAGCTGTCATCACTGTTATTCTGAAACCTCTCTCGTACCACACATTCTTTGATTACCACAAAAAAGGAGTAGAGATAGAATCCAAACGAAGTTGAATTTCTTATTTGTGCAAATATATGAATCATCTTGTCGTGCTTTTAAACTTATAAACGCGGAGATCAAATGTAGGTAAACCAATAATATGAATTTTGTATTGAACTAACGTTTTCCCTAATAAATACAGCTTTGAGCTCGCTATACAATTGGAAACACGCGTGCTGAATAGAACCTCCGAAACCCCCGTAACAAAACTCAAAGATTTGAGGTTATCGAGTGGGAATAAGTGCCACAGGATGCCGGAAAGTGATCTTTTCGACTGCCCGTTGTGCGAGCAGGCAAACAACGTCGAAGACATGGTCATGTGCGACCAGTGTGAGAAGTGGATCCACTACAGCTGTGCGGGATACGACGAGCAAAGGAAGGAAGAGCATTGGAAGTGCCAAGATTGCTGCGGTACGCGCCACCGTGAAACCACATTGACACCGGTAGCAAGACCTAACGGAGATGTAGCAGGAGGAAATAACCCGATCGACGAACGGGCCCGTCTCAACTTGAAGCTGCTGGCGGATCAGAAGGCACATCTGCTGAAGGAATTGGAGCTGGATTTCGCACAGCAGCTTGAACGGAAGAAGTTGGAACTGGAGAAGGAGGCGTTGAAAATTCAGTTCGACATACTGAATGGTTCTTCTGACGGTGGCGTTGGATCAACCGGACCCGTTGGAACTACCAGTGGAGCAGCGGCAAACGTTGGCCGCAATACAGAGTGGATGAGTCGTCTAAATCAGGTCACTGCGTGCACGAATCAGCTAAATATTGCTTCAGCTAGCACGACAACAATTTCTACGACTAACTCCGAAAATACTCCACAATTCTCTGCTGCCAAGGGAAACAAGTTCGTCCAACCGAGTTCAACCATTCCGTCATTCACCTCCACCACCTCCACTCTCGGCACCACCAATCAACTACCAACGTCCGCTGGTGTATGTTCGACGCAAACGAATTATTGTCACCCGTCTCACGAACTGTGTCAAGCTTCAGGTTTCCTTCACGAGTTTCAGTCCGGAAGAGGACCACTTCAGCTGGATTCTTCGACGCCAACGACGAAAACCAACTGGGCCAACCCGACGCTCGGCTATACCATTCCTACGCAATGTTTACCAACAGCTATCAGCTCAGTGATACCATGTGGAAGCTACCCGCTGGTGGGTAGAAACGTAAGCCAACCGTACCAGGTAACGAATAGCGTAGGAAATATAGTGTCAGTAGGTCAAGCTTCATACCCTCAATACACGAATAGTAGCGTAGGTCCAATAAACCTGGTAGGGAATCCAATGAATGTAAATCAATCCTTCGTACACCCCTTACTCTCATCAAGTGTACCCCAACAATACTCACAGGTGTACCCTGTTAATTATTCGCTACCAGCAATGAATCCAAACGTCTCGCAAGTGCCTCTTCCAAACTATCAAGTGCCTTTATTGAACCAGCAAATGCCGGGAATGAATAGTGAAATAAATACACCCACATCTCGTCAAATGGCGGCGAGACATGTTATGTCGAAAGAACTCCCAGTATTCAGCGGAAATCCGGAGGAGTGGCCTATGTTTTTTAGTGCCTTCAACACATCCACAGAGGCCTGTGGATATAGTGATGTGGAGAACCTAGGCCGCCTTCAGCGGTGCCTTAAAGGTGCAGCACTGGAAGCAGTTCGCAGCCGACTCCTGCTCCCCGCATCGGTACCGCAGGTGATCCAGACGTTGCAGCTTCTGTACGGGCGACCGGAGCAGATAATCTACGCGCTGCTTTCGAAGATTCGGGATGTTCCTGCACCGAAAGCGGAGAACCTGCAGTCACTTATTGGCTTCGGAATGGCAGTACAGAATTTCTGCGACCATCTGGAGGCTGCAGCGCAAGTTGCACATCTGTCAAACCCAGTGCTTCTGCAGGAGCTAGTGGACAAGCTGCCGGCCCATCTGAAGCTGGAATGGGTCACATTCAAACGTCAGTTCCTGGTGGTTGACCTGCGCGTATTCGGCAGGTACATGTCGAACCTGGTATCGGCAGCGGCAGAGGTGTCTCTAAACGTGGATATCAAGGGGACGAAGCTGAAGAAAGAGGAGAAGGTGAAAAGTTTTGTTAATGCGCATCTCTCTCCGACAAATTCGACGGAATCGCCGAAACCAAGATCGGAGTCATCGAAAGCTGTCGCGTCCGTTATCTGCTTAACCTGTGGGAAACCGGATCACAAAGTGAGGGAATGTGAAACCTTCAAGAAGATGCACCGGGAGGATCGCTGGAAAGTCGTCCACACCAATTTCCTGTGTCGAACATGTCTCGGGAAGCACGGAAGGAAACCATGTCGTTCTCAAGCTCGCTGTGATGTACAGGGTTGCCAAATGAGGCATCATCCACTTTTGCACGGTAGTGTGACAAGTTCTACACCAACGTCAAGGAAAACGCCACAACAAGCTAGTTCAACACCACCGGAAAATCAGAACGAAGGCGTTAACGCTCATCGTACTGCAAACTCAACCTTGTTCCGGATTCTACCGGTTAAGCTCTTCAACAAGGAACGGACCATCAATACACTGGCGTTCATCGATGAAGGGTCGTCGGTTACGCTCATGGACAGGAGTCTCGCTGATTCGCTGCAGGCTGTAGGACCGAAGAAGCGCCTTTGTCTAACGTGGACGGGAAACATTACCCGCGACGAAAAAGATTCCATGCAAGTGGAAATCGAGATTGCGGGAACTGGAGCGAAGAAGCGCTACGTACTCGATGACGTTAGGACCGTCGAATCTCTTGCGCTACCGAAGCAGACGCTGCGCTACAAGGAACTCGCTGAACGCTACAGACATTTGAAGAAGTTGCCAATACAGGACTTCGAATCGGAAGCACCAGGTATTTTGATTGGTGCAAAGCACACCAACCTTACCGCTACGCAGCAAATAAGAGAGGGTGAACTGGGTGAGCCGATTGCTGCTAAAACAAGACTCGGCTGGGCCATCTACGGGGCGATACCAAAGGGAACTGCGTACCCTAGCTACAATCTACACATCTGCGGCTGTGACTTGGAGAGCGACCTGCACGAGCTAGTAAAGCAGCACTTCACGGTGGAGAACACGGGCGTATCTGCGGACTCAAGTCCCGAGTCTGAGGACGATAAGCGAGCCAGGGCCATACTAAATGCAACGACGAAACGGATTGAAGGAGGGTTCGAGACTGGGCTGCTATGGCGATACGATAACGTCGAGTTTCCTGCAAGCTACGCTATGGCAGTACGGCGGCTCCAGTGCTTGGGACGGCAACTGAAGAAGAGCCCCGAGGTGATGGAAAATGTCGACCTGCAGATAATGGAGTATCAAAGGAAAGGCTATATCCACGAAGCAACGGAGGCCGAACTACGTTCAGCAGACCCACGCCGGATGTGGTATCTTCCGGTGGGTATTGTCCGTAATCCGAAGAAGCCGAGTAAGATACGTATAGTGTGGGATGCAGCAGCTACGGTGGACGGAGTCTCCCTCAATAGCATGCTGCTAAAGGGGCCGGATCTAGTAGTACCACTCCTGGAAGTTCTATGCGGCTTTCGGGAACGAAGAATTGCCATCGTAGGCGACATAAGGGAAATGTTCCACCAACTAAAAATGCGACAAGAGGACCGTTACAGTCAACTGTTTGTCTGGTTTGGAGAGTCGGAGCAGCAACTTAAAACCTTCGTCATCGATGTGGCAACTTTCGGGTCGACGTGCTCACCATGCTCGGCGCAATTCGTAAAGAATCTGAATGCAGCTGAGCACGCAGAGCAGTACCCGAAAGCAGCAGAAGCGATCCAACGCCGCCACTATGTCGACGATTATTTGCAGAGTTTCGACAGCGAAGAAGAAGCTTGCCAGGTAGTCGAAGAGGTGAAACTGGTTCATCGACAAGGCGGATTTGACATCCGAAACTGGCTGTCCAACTCGTCAGCGGTCCTCAAACGGGTCGGGGAAGCTGATCGCACTCCAGCAAAGATCGTCGGAGGGACCGGAAACGAAATGGAGCGAGTATTGGGAATGCAGTGGAATGCAAAGAACGACATGTTCCTGTTCTCCAGCGATGTCAACGTGGAAGCGATCACTCCCACGAAGCGAAATATCCTGCGTTGCGTGATGTCGTTGTTCGACCCGTTGGGCCTTCTCTCTCACTTCTTAATCCACGGAAGGGTAATCATCCAGGACATATGGCGAACGAAGGCAGGGTGGGACGATATTGTGGAGGGTCCTATCCTGAACCGCTGGCGTGTGTGGGCCGGGATGTTCAACGAACTTGGAGATGTTCAAGTTCCACGTGCTTATTTCCCAGGTATATCGTCAGACGACATTGATGATCTGCAGCTACACATCTTCGTAGATGGAAGTGAAACGGCCTATGCATGTGTTGCCTATCTTCGAGCCTCAATCAACGGTGAATACCACAGTGCCCTCGTATCCGCAAAGGCAAAGGTGGCTCCACTGAAAGCGCTGTCCATCCCAAGGCTGGAGCTTCAAGCAGCACTGATCGGCTGCAGGCTGATGAAGACGTTGTGCAGCAGCCACAGCCTCCAGATAAAGCGAAGAATATTCTGGACGGATTCGAAGACCGTCCTTTCCTGGATCCATTCCGACCACCGCCGGTATAGGCAGTTTGTTGCCTGTAGAATTGGTGAGATCCTGGCGAAATCCAATCCTGAGGAGTGGAGATACGTACCATCGGGGCTCAACAGTGCAGACGATGGTACAAAGTGGAGAAGTAAACCTAACTTGAAGCCTGACGGTCGCTGGTTCAGAGGGCCGGAATTCCTGAAACGTTCGGAGGAGATGTGGCCTAAACAAGCAGATCCTGATCTCACCGAAGAGGAACTGAGACCTTGCCTCGTTCACGGGACAGATTCGCAGGAAGGAGTCATCGATTCGAGCCGATTCTCCAAGTATGAGAGGCTTCAGCACACGATCGCGTACCTTTTTCGCTTCGTCGATAACTGCCGTCGAGTACGGCGGAAGGAACCGCGAACGACTTCGCATTTCAGCAATGAGGAACTTGCTCGGGCCGAGAACGCTCTCTGGCGACTAGCTCAGCGCTCCGTGTTTCATGAAGAAGTAGAGGTGCTGACAAAAGTGAAGAACGGACACCGGTTAAGACTGGCGCGAACCAGCCGAATCTTCAAGTTATCTCCATTCATCGACGAATTCGGAGTGCTTCGAATCGATACGCGCATCGTCGGGGCAATCTTCGTGCCGTATGACACCAAATACCCTGTGATCCTTCCGAAGAAACACCGCATAACAGACCTGATACTCGACTGGTTCCACCGACGTTACCTTCATGCAAACCACGAAACGGTCACAAATGAAGTTCGCCAGCGATTCTACGTGCCCTGTCTTCGTGCACTCGTGCGGAGTTTGGTGAAGCGTTGTATGCAGTGTAGAGTTACGAAAGCTAAACCATCGTGTCCACGTGAAGGTCCGCTCCCGGAGGCAAGGCTCAGTCCCTATATTCGACCATTCACCTTCGTCGGGCTTGATTATTTCGGCCCCATCATCGTAAAAGTTGGACGATCGCTTGCCAAACGATGGGTGGCACTCTTTACATGCCTCACCATCAGAGCTGTTCACCTCGAGGTCGTGTATTCCCTGTCCACGGAGTCGTGTAAGATGGCTATCCGTCGATTCCTGGTGCGTCGTGGATCACCCTTGGAGATAAGGAGCGACAACGGCACGAACTTCATCGGAGCAAGCCGTGAACTCCAGCAGCAAGTCGCAGATATGAATCAGCACCTGTCGTCAACCTTCACTAATGCGGTTACTAAGTGGGTCTTCAACCCACCGTCTGCCCCGCACATGGGAGGATCGTGGGAGCGGCTTGTTAGATCGGTCAAGGTCGCCTTCGCTACACTAAACTCAAGCAGGAACCCAGACGACGAGACACTCCTCACCCTGATGATCGAGGCCGAAGGGATAGTGAATTCGCGCCCCCTGACGTTCGTCTCCCTCGAATTAGAAACCCAAGAAGCTCTGACGCCCAACCACTTTCTGCTTCTGAGCTCTCAAGGGACCGCTCAGCCTCCACAGGCCATTTCAGATCGTCCAGAGTGCCTCAGGGCTAATTGGAAGCTTACGACGAACCTGGTCAACCAATTTTGGCGACGCTGGGTACGGGAATACCTTCCAACTATCTGCAGACGCACCAAATGGTTTGAAGAAACCAAGGGACCGACGGAAGGAGATCCAGTTATCATCGTCGACGAATCGGTCCGCAACGGATGGCTGCGAGGACGGGTTCTATCAGTAGTGAAGGGGCGAGATGGACGGGCCAGGCAAGTTCTGGTGAAGACGACGGGAGGAATACTGCGCCGGCCGGTGACGAAGGTCGCCGTCCTTGACATACAACCAGCAGTCGACAGTGGAGCTGAGAAGTAACGCTGTACCCTGAGAAACCCTGGACCAGCATTACGGGTCGGGGGATGTTGGGGGGAAGCAAACTACGCCACTGCTGACTTGATCTGACCCTGCGCATCCGGACGGTGCCACTCCATGACGCACCCAGACAATCGTTGACAGCTAGCTGTCATCACTGTTATTCTGAAACCTCTCTCGTACCACACATTCTTTGATTACCACAAAAAAGGAGTAGAGATAGAATCCAAACGAAGTTGAATTTCTTATTTGTGCAAATATATGAATCATCTTGTCGTGCTTTTAAACTTATAAACGCGGAGATCAAATGTAGGTAAACCAATAATATGAATTTTGTATTGAACTAACGTTTTCCCTAATAAATACAGCTTTGAGCTCGCTATACAATTGGAAACACGCGTGCTGAATAGAACCTCCGAAACCCCCGTAACAGTATTATTAGCAATTAGAGACTGGGGGCTTTCCAACGAACCCAAACTCGTCTTGATTACATGTGTGATTTTCAAAAAGAAAAATCGATTTGCATTATTTGCTAGTTGCGTGAAAACACCCAAAATCGGACAAACCAACATTAAGGTAAATAATGAGTTTTCTAACATTAGTATTACATACGTTGTGACACGATGTAGACAAATATTCCCGAATATGAATGACGCTCTGAGCCTAGCGGTCAATGTTATTCTAGAAGATAACTTTTGATGAAAAACATGTTTCCATACATATGATCAAATCTGAACTATTTCAAAGCTAACGAACTAATTTTAGTTGTGCACAATGTTTGCTTGTACTCTACGTTCTCTGAATAACCAGTTAGGATTATTGAGTAATGTTTTCTGAGTACAAAGTTCAAATTTTGTTTCGAGGGGTCTTTCATTTATTTTTATTATTTTGACTGATGTTTTGATAAATCCTGCCAAACTTCTCATCGATTCGTTTATCTTGGTGTAGATAGTTGTTAACTCTTTTAATTTTACTGCAATTTCATTTGGGACAGATCATGTTGGGTCTTGAATTAGAATCTACAAAACACAAGAGTTGGCAATTGAATATTGGATGCTCAATTGTTGAATTCACTTATTGCACTATGAATTCTGTATAAAATCATCATGTAAGTCTCGAAATGTGCTTTACAAACTTCTCAATAAGTTGTATTAATTTAAATCATGACGTCGAGTCATTTCGGATACTTTTTGTGATGAAACTCATACGAGAGGGGAATCATTATCAATCGAATCAAACTACTAGAGAACTTTTTTCCCAAACTCTTGTCAAACAGATTTGTGGCCCTGAAAAGGGCCGTTGATTTTATGCTACATCACTCGGGATTTACTTGGAGCTGGTATACTTCGTGACGGCCTTGGTTCCTTCGGAGACAGCGTGTTTGGCCAATTCTCCTGGCAGCAGTAAACGAACTGCGGTTTGAATTTCACGAGAAGTTATCGTTGAACGTTTGTTGTAATGCGCCAAGCGAGATGATTCAGCGGCGATGCGTTCGAAAATATCATTCACAAAGCTGTTCATGATACTCATGGCTTTGGATGAAATACCCGTGTCAGGATGGACTTGTTTCAACACTTTGTAAATGTAGATAGCGTAGCTTTCCTTCCTGCGGACCTTCTTCTTTTTCTTGTCGGTCTTGGTAATACTTTTCTGGGCCTTTCCGGACTTCTTCGCTGCCTTTCCACTGGTTTTAGGAGCCATTGCTATGTTGTACCGCTTTTACTGTTCGAGAGGAACTAATGTCGAAAGCAAAGGAAACATCACGTTTTGTGCTCAGTCAGGGTAGAATGTATGACCGTCCCCTTTCGTTTATGTTGTCATTTCATTATATTCGTAGCACCGGCTGAATGGAAGACTAATAATGGTAGAGTAGGTATAAAAGAGGGTTCGCTTTCCGAAAATTTTCATCAGTACAGTTTCGCTCTGCTCGTGAATAATTTCATAATTATATAACAAAAAATGTCTGGACGTGGTAAAGGAGGAAAAGTAAAGGGGAAGGCAAAGTCCCGTTCAAATCGTGCTGGATTGCAGTTCCCAGTGGGTCGTATTCATCGTCTGCTCAGGAAGGGAAACTATGCCGAACGTGTTGGAGCTGGAGCACCCGTTTACCTGGCCGCAGTGATGGAATATTTGGCCGCTGAAGTGTTGGAATTGGCAGGAAATGCCGCTCGTGACAACAAGAAGACCAGAATTATCCCACGTCATCTGCAGTTGGCTATCCGTAATGACGAAGAATTGAATAAGCTGCTGTCGGGTGTAACTATTGCTCAAGGCGGAGTTTTGCCCAACATCCAAGCTGTTCTACTGCCCAAAAAGACCGAGAAGAAAGCTTAAATAAACAACGAATTCGAATTACATGAAAACCGAGAACCCAACCGTCCTTTTCAGGACGACAAAACATTCTTAACTAAGAGTAACAATATTTTTTTTGCCTACGATTTGCCATTTGTTTCGATCAAATCCAATCCTCAGTTACAGTGTACATTAAGATTAGGAAAGCATTTGTTTCAAAAACGATATGAGTACATCGTTACACTAATTTGAAATCTTAATCTAAGCTCAGACGGCATAACGCGGCGAGGAATGTGTCCAGATGAAACCGAATATAGGGACATGAAATCAACACTGGCAAACAGTATTAATTATACAAGCGAAATTTTGTTGGGTAAAACATGATGATCTCACGCAGGTAGTCGAGCTGGCCCAAAGGAACCAAATTTACAGAGGGTATACCAGCTGCCAGAAAAAAAAACATTTCCGTCCATATGTACATATCATTTGTAATTTAGGCATAAACGACCTCTTAGTAGGAAGCAACAAAAAAAAGTAAAAAGGTAGCAAAATCCAGAAGTGCTGCTTTTTTTAAAGAGAAAGGAAAGGGGAATGGATACATAGATAAATGTAGTTGGCTAAATAAAATCATTAGTAATTCTTGATGAGACATCGCAAACTGGTACGCTTGAGTGTACTCTTTCGTACCTCTCAATCGGAAGCCAGCTTAGTCCTTTCAGTTTTTTCATGTTAAACCCTTTAAACCTGCCCTTCGTCGAAACTCTGGGGACAATAGAGTGTCGCCATGTTTCAAGTGATCTCCTCTCTCCACTCTTTCGTTCAGCGGTATCAATACCAGTATCATTAAATGTTAGCTGTAACCCAACACACATAAGTAGCTTCATAGCTATTGATGTCCTGGCATTGATATCGTTGGATTCGATAAGACATAAATATGTTTTTCACCCGACAATGCAATATGAGGGGCTTAGAATGAAAGGCGTGTAAGTGATTTGATCGATTTCTCTACTTCTACTCTCTCTCTTTTTTGGTCATAGCTTAGCTGCAAATACATTCCCAGCTGTATTTGACAATGTGGAAGATAGGTCAGAACCTCACATATCAGATTCTATAGCAAACTTAAATTGGAACGTTTTTGCAATTGAGTTATTAACTAAAGAAAAAGTTGATGAAGAGAAATCGATCAAGTCACTTACACCCCTTGCATTCTAAGCCTCTCATATGTCATAATTCAGCTCGCGCAATTTTTCATATTTTCTGTTGAGACTCAGCCTAGGTTCCATCAAAGTTCACATTTGACAATAGTTCAAACAGAGAAAAAAAAACACATTTTTCTATTTTCACAAACATTTCGATAATGGTTATCATGATAACACGTATACACGCAATAGGCCCAACAATGGATTGAAAGCAACGAAAAACCATTATTTGAATTTTATGTGAATATCCAGAATTGAGATTGCAAATTAATTGAAAGTGGATATAAAGTGCCCTGTGTCTCTATCACTTCAAAATTAGATTAGGTTGAAGTAACGATCCTAATAGATATTGTGATCGCTTAGTTCACGTGAATATTGCATGGTTTCTATGCGTGTGAACAACTCTGGCATGAATGTTTGACTTTCGTATAGTTATTCGCTAAATATAATGGTCATACATATACACACTTGTGAAAGAATTTCACTTGTGGAAGAATTGTAAACGGTAAACTATAAACTAATCGGTGGCTTATGGTAACTTTTAACAGTTACAGTTTCGGGGATATTTTTTTATAAAAATGGACAATATCTACAAGAAAACAAGAAAAAGAAAAGGAAGTTTTTAGAAATCCTTTTATAAAAGATTGTATATATATGCCCCATCTAGAAAAAGGCATTAATTCTTAGTTTACCAAGAATTAAGAGACAATAAATATTAGAAATATGCAAACTCTATATTCCAGCACCTTTATCATCTGGTAATTATCTAGAATACGTTATACATTCTTCTCCTTCTCATTCTTCTCACCGAAAAAAATATGTTTACTTCGAGCATGCAGTTATACTATGTTCCGATTCTTACTCCAGTGAAACCACAATCGATTAATACGTTTTGATGTTATTTTTTAGCTCTTTATACTTCCATGAATTATATTCAGTTGCTTACTTTTAATTAATAAAATTTGAATTTTATTAATTGAATTAGAACGAAGATAACATATTTTTAGGAGTTTTTTCATTCAATCATACTCTCTTCTTCAAATAAATGCCAATAAAGCCTGAAAAATACACAATGGCAACGTGTTATGATTTTGCACGCGAGTATAGGAGGGTTAAAGAGACTTTGGACTGTTCATTCGCCTCTAATAAAAAAAAAACACATACAAAGTTGAGGTGTTTCGCATGTAAACTCGACCGTATTATCCTACTACGAGATGCTACGAGTACAGTCATCTTCGAATACATTGCCCCAATCTAAAACGATGCTATAATTGTTTCAATAAACACGAAGAAGTACCTAGGAGTCACAATTCTGCCGAAATTGGGGTGGAAGTCATTGACCCAGTAGCCGACACTGTGAAATTGTAGTGCGCCGTATGAACCGAAATCAGTATATCGTGTAAATTTTTGAATGAATTGATCGACGTCAATGTAGGAAATAATGTTGCCGAATGTCTACATTTTGTTTTCTGCTGATCTAGAAATTCATTTGTTGATCTGTTAGCAATCACAATTTTATTCTTACAATACGATTTCTACGTTCAATTTTTTTTACAATACGAAGATCTATTGTCCTATTCCTGTCATCCTGCACCTGCTCCCACGGCACGTATTACCCATAATTTGCTACACCGTACCTCCACCTAGCCTTGAGCTGATCTTTATCCCTAGCAAAAAATGGTTTGGTTTTTGATTATAGAGATTTCAAACTTTTCAGTTCTTTCGTCTCTAGCCTTGAGAAAGCATCTTGGAAAAACTTTACTCTACTCCTGCACTAATGAGCAAAAAATTAATTTGACAAGCTGCTGTCTCGCGTGTACGCAACTACTCCCAGTGGATCACGCCATGACGATTCCAAAATACGCAAAAAGTTTCAAAAAAAAACTATTACCAAACATGTTTTCATTTTATCCGGCTACTTATAACTCACCCGTTCGGGTAAAGCTCTGTATCAGAGATGCCAGATGTGAAGACCTTCATTTAATTTAAAGGCGTTTCGAACACATTCTAAGGTATAACCAGAAGCATTCCGGCCCTTTCCATCCGTTCAGCAATAGTGAGAAGCATTTTACGCACGATACATTGAATTGATACGGCGCGCTGTGATTTTCTTTTCTGCGAATTACGCATCGTCGGTTTCTGGTCAATGACTTCTACTATAATTTCGACAGAAGGGTTCCTCCTCGATTGCTCTTCGTGTCCATTGATCCAATTACGCTCTCTCACGCAACATCCGAACCAGATTGCGAGAGAGGCTAGCTAAAGAAAACAAAACCGAAGTTTTTTGCTATAGAGTATTAGTAGCAAACGCGGAGATCACCAACACAAAATCAATCGAGAGAGATCCACGAATACTTCAGATGAAGAGAAGTTGTTACACCACCACCAAGAACGGTCGCTTATACCGTCCCGCTCGCAATAAGAGCATTATTTTGCGCTGGCTGAATTTAACTAAGAACCAACCAATTTGTAATAATTTGGATAGCGTTTCTCGTGGATGCGGCTGATATAGTTTAAATGGTAGTGTTGTACGGTGTAGGAGGCCACCGTCTAGTTTGGTCAATTCCGGATAACTGGGGTTGCTGTCAAGTTGAATAAAAAGTTGATTACATGCTGCTGTGTTAGTGTTGTGCGAGTTCGATGGCCTGGGAACAAAATTATGAAAAATATTGTGTAATTGCACAAGTGCATTTCTGAAGTTGCCGGTAGTGTCGCGGATTTTTGATAACGTGGTTATTTCCCGCGTCATCCAGTTCAGTTTTCCGGTCAGTCTCAGTCTCAGCAAACACAAGCGCTTAAAAAGGCTACTGACAGTTAGTAACAGAAATATACTGCCAAGTCGTATATATCGCAGTGATAATATTACGTAATATAATAAAATCCATGTAATTTTCCCGTGTTTGATGAAATAAGAGTGCTATGACAACACAGAGCATGAAAGGAAAAGGCTTCCATTTTGTCAGTGAAGGAAGCAGCGCGAAGAACGGAGGGTGGTTTTGAAGCTAATCAAAGAGCTCCAGCACCATGTTTAAAGGTAAGTGAGCATATTCTATACATATAGTGGTAGTGGGTGCAAATTGGTCATAGGGGGCAAAGTGGTCACCTGCTTGTTTGGTAGTATAACTATTGACTATAGATGCCGTATTGATAGTCACCTTAAGTTTGGAGAAATTAATTACTTTTGAGCCACCCTGTACTTCAGTAGAGCTGTCGCATGTTACAATATAAATAAAAACAGAAATTGCTCTCTCGATAGCCATTAGGCCGTAGTTTTGTGCGCATGGTATCTAAGGAATTTCTCGTGAAATTTAGTTTATTCAATCTGATATATTGGACAAATCATCAGTTTGGACGCCTGTTCACATATTCTAGGAGAGGTGAACACATATTTTGTTTAATCTCTGCGATTAATTAGCATTAGAATTTACTTTGATGTTTGGGGCAAAGTACAATACAATGTTTTGTTTACTAAAGCTGATATACCACACCACATTCTGCTCTTATAAAGGATCCTTTTGTGGGTTTGACCCTGGATAAATATGCCACTCCAACTAAACCAAGCCTAGTTATGCGGAACGTTATGTGTTTCTTACTATGTTTTTGTATGCATGAGAAAATTTAAATTGAGACTCTAGGTGAATAGGCCAAGCTTATTTCAAACAAGTACCTACTATATCAAATGTGATTTCAATTGTGATTTGATTGATTTCAATGTGAAATTTGAACGAAAAAATCGCATAAATCTATCCCATTTATTTAGATATGTGCGAGCGCCCACTTTGTCCCCACCAGGTAACCACTTTACCTCCAAGCAAAAAAAAAGTTCGATTTTTCACCTTTTTTCTATTGATGAAAAGTGTACTATTTTGAATTTTAATAGTAAAAGCCGTTTGCTATCTTGAACAACAATGAGTTGAACTATAATATTCTTCGAGAAACGGGAATTGAATCGATATGTGGACGCTGGGAATGGACATATTCCTTAGGGTGACCACTATGCCCCCACTTCCCTTACAGCCATTTCATGCCAAACCGATATAGTGGTTCTCAGATTTTCGTGGAAAGTGGAAATTTTGTTTTTTGTCGCAAACCATTAGACCCGTATTTTTTTTTTTTTTTTTTTTGTAAGGGTGACTATTTCCATTTGTAGGGTGGTCCGAAAATTCAAATTTTTCCACTTATTTCAAAGACTTACTTCTTGAAAAATTCATAACTACTGAGCCGATTTAGATGATCGACATATCTACTTATAGCTGATCTTTTTTGAAAAAATACCAGAGTTGCATAAAATTTGACTTTTGGCTTCGTTATTATTAATTGTATTTGTGTTTTATAGTTTTCATGGTCTCGGGACCAATGGCGCTATATTTATATATATTTTTTTTTCGTGAAAGCTAAGAATTTTTTACAGAACATATCTCGAAACCAGAGAGGAGTTTTTTTTGTTTTTAAGCTATGATTTTTCAAAGCTAACCGTTATTATTCATTGTATTCATTTTTTATAGCTTACATGGTTTCGGTACCAATGGCGCTATATTTTTTTATATTTTCTCTTGAAAGCTGAGTTTTTTTTTACATAACATATCCAAAATTCAGAGAGGAGTTTTTTTAGTTTTTGAGTTATGATTTTTGAAAGTTAACATGTTTTTGGGCAGGTAGCTTAATGAGTAGAAAATAGGAATAAGTATAGTAATCGGTAGATATTAAGGACAATGAAAAACATGTATCAGGTAAAGGTATCTCAGGTAAATGCAAAAAATGTAGAGACGACAAGTTATAAAGCAATAGAAAGAAAACTTAAAACCCGTTATAATCATTTGAAGCAATTTTCCGCAAAAACTCAGTTATATCATAGTTTTAGACCGAAAAATGAAAACTATACTATCGTAAAACGATTCTCGTTCTCGGAAGAAGAACATTCTGTGAAACTGTAAAAGAAAATTTAAGCATGCTTTATGCCTAGAATAAAAAATATGAAAAATATAACAGATGAATTTTAATTCCTACCCACTCGTCGTCTCTACATTTTTTGCATTTTAAGAAAAGACGACACTTATAGAATAACTACATAAATTGGAAAAAAGTCATTCGATTTTTCGATTTAAGATCGATTCTTTGATACCGATTCAATCAGTTAATTGATCCCTACGCTGTTTAGAAAATCGATCTTTTTCTAAAGATTGTCCAATCGTAGCTCAGTTACAATACATGCGGAACGATTTTTCGTTCCAGCACGGAAAAATGTAAAAAATATAACATGTATTAATATTTGTCGAGTGTTTTTTCTTTAGCTACACTGCCTCTTTTAATTTATATTGAGCATTTCAAACAGAAGTACTAAATTTCAACTTTGGTATTCAGGTTGCCTAAATAATAAAATTTCATAGATGAGTTCAAGTACATAACAGCCTAACAATTCATCGCTGCAATCCGTCAATATGCTGCTTATATGAATGTGGAATAAAGGAAAGATAATTATCGAGTCTTGTTTTAGGTTCGGTTTTAGGATCGGAATTTACCGTTTTTAGTGTGGATTTCTAACAGTGATGATGTTTCGTTGAATGAGAATGGAATGGCCCTACTGGAAATGTTATTCACTGGCAGCTGGTATACTTTACGGTGGCGGTTCTTTCAGCCAATCTCCACTGCTACCTGGGATAATTATGTTTTGCTCAACTTTGCAATTTTCTCCCGTATATTGATATTGCTTGCCTTTGTTGATTTTCAGGTCGAAATTCGATTTTGTTTCGAAGCAATGTTTGAAGCATTAGTTGTTGTGAGTTGATACTTTGTTATAATTCAAGACATCGAAGCATATTTCCATTGTAAGAAAATATGTTGGATTTTCGATATGCGTGTCGGTTTATAACTCATCTCCATTGGCAAATCTTCCTATTTTCGTTTCTATGTTGAACACTGTATGGGCGGTAAAAAACAGCATACTTTTAGGTTTGCTTTAATATTTCCTATTCGGTATAACGATTAACTTATATCTGTTTGGAAACAGACGCTCTCCTTCAATGATTGCTGTGGATTGATTTTTAGATTAGTGGAGGGTGGAAAATCAATCATTGTAACTCTTTATTAAAAATTTGTTGTCGTCCTGAAAAGGACGGTTGGGTTCTCGATTCTAGTGCACTTTCATGTCGTTGTTGATTTAAGCCTTCTTCTCGGTTTTCTTGGGTAGCAGAACAGCTTGGATATTGGGCAAGACTCCGCCTTGAGCAATAGTTACACCCGACAGTAGTTTGTTCAATTCTTCGTCATTACGGATAGCCAACTGCAGATGACGTGGGATAATCCTGGTCTTCTTGTTGTCACGAGCGGCATTTCCTGCCAATTCCAATACTTCAGCGGCCAAATATTCCATCACTGCGGCCAGATAAACGGGTGCTCCAGCTCCAACACGTTCGGCATAGTTTCCCTTCCTGAGCAGACGATGAATACGACCCACTGGGAACTGTAAGCCAGCACGATTTGAACGGGACTTCGCCTTTCCCTTAACTTTTCCTCCTTTACCACGTCCAGACATTTTTTGTTATATAATTATGAAATTATTCACGTGCGAAGCGAAACTGTACTGATCAAAGTTTCCGGATAACGAACCCTCTTTTATACCTGCTGAAACAATGTTTGTTTCACTCTCAGACAGAGCTACGAATATAATGAAATGACAACATAAACGAAAGGGGACGGTCATACATTCCACCCTGACCGAGCATAAAACATGATGTTTCCTTTGCTTTCGACATTAGTTCCTCTCGAACAGTAAAAGCGATACAACATAGCAATGGCTCCTAAAACCAGTGGAAAGGCAGCGAAGAAGTCTGGAAAGGCCCAGAAAAGTATTACCAAGACCGACAAGAAAAAGAAGAAGGTCCGCAGGAAGGAAAGCTACGCTATCTACATTTACAAAGTGTTGAAACAAGTCCATCCTGACACGGGTATTTCATCCAAAGCCATGAGTATCATGAACAGCTTCGTGAATGATATTTTCGAACGCATCGCCGCTGAATCATCTCGCTTGGCGCATTACAACAAACGTTCAACGATAACTTCTCGTGAAATTCAAACCGCAGTTCGTTTACTGCTGCCAGGAGAATTGGCCAAACACGCTGTCTCCGAAGGAACCAAAGCCGTCACGAAGTATACCAGCTCCAAGTAACTCCCGAGTCATGTAGCAAAAAAAAACAACGGCCCTTTTCAGGGCCACAAATTTGTTTGATAAGTGTGTAGGAAAAGGTTTTCTAATTGTTGATTTGTAGATTTTCGTTGTCATAATGAGTCGCCTCTCGTGTGATTAATTCGAGGGATTCAGAAAAGTCATATCACAAAAGGTATCCGAAATGAGTAGATACAACAATTTCATGTAGTTCGTTTGACGTTACGTTTGGGAATGAAGTGATGATATTGTGCAGAATGTATGATGATGCATATAGTGAATTCAATGATTGACATCCTCATATTCAGTTGCAGATGAAGACTCGGCATCATTATCTGTTCTCAATGCAATTGCACCAAAATTAGAAGAGTTAGCAGTTTAGTGTCGAGAAACTAATCGTAGAGAGGTTTAACAGGATTGATTTTGGTGTTTATACAATAAAGCTATATACATAAAAAAATCATGAAACTGGGAAACCTCGAGCTTTGTACTTTTAAAATGTTATTCAATTTTTATATATGGATAATCTGAGGGTACTTAGAACTAAGTGAGGAACACCGTAAAAGACACCTTTAATATGATTCGCTATAATTTTTAGCGTCAATAAAAGAAGATCAGAAGTTCATTTATATTTGATAAGATTCATGTTTCAATATATCGTGCGGCTCCGCCGTATGTAATGTTGAAGATAGAAAACAGTTTTTCAAACTCTTTTCGAATAAATTGGTGGCCCTGAAAAGGGCCGTTTGTTTGAGAATGAGATTAGATCAGTCAGATTTAAGCGCGTTCTCCACGGATACGACGAGCTAATTGGATATCTTTCGGCATAATGGTGACTCGTTTGGCATGGATGGCACACAGATTGGTATCTTCGAATAATCCAACCAGATAAGCTTCACTTGCTTCCTGCAGAGCCATAACAGCCGAGCTCTGGAAGCGAAGATCGGTCTTAAAATCTTGAGCGATCTCACGAACCAAACGTTGGAATGGAAGCTTACGGATCAGTAATTCAGTCGACTTTTGATAACGACGAATCTCACGCAAAGCGACGGTTCCTGGTCGATAACGATGTGGCTTCTTGACTCCTCCGGTAGCTGGAGCACTTTTACGAGCAGCTTTAGTGGCCAACTGTTTGCGAGGAGCCTTTCCTCCGGTGGATTTACGAGCGGTCTGCTTGGTACGAGCCATTGCTTACGATTTCAGTAGAGTTAACGGTTTCAAAGTTGCTGAATGAATGGGATAATTCAACGCTTTTCTTCGCTTTAATACCTCACGTATGTCGTCATTCTACCATACGCATGCACAAAAAGGAAAGGACAAAAGAAGGGGAAGAATAACAAAATGAAGGAAAAGGAGGAAAAATAATTTCCATTCGGGTATAAAAGTGGGTACCCTTAGGGGAAACAGCATCAGTTTCAGTCATCGTTTGAACTCGGAAACAACATAAAATAGTCCAGAAAAATGACTGGCCGTGGTAAAGGAGGAAAGGGACTGGGCAAAGGAGGAGCCAAGCGTCATCGTAAGGTTCTGCGTGATAACATCCAGGGAATCACAAAGCCCGCTATCCGTCGTTTGGCTCGTCGTGGGGGAGTGAAGCGTATTTCCGGTCTCATCTACGAAGAAACTCGTGGTGTGCTGAAAGTATTTCTGGAAAACGTTATCCGAGATGCTGTTACCTATACCGAACACGCCAAACGGAAGACGGTTACCGCAATGGACGTTGTGTACGCTTTGAAACGCCAAGGTCGTACTCTCTATGGTTTCGGAGGTTAAATGATATAATTTGGTGTACGGTTCAACAAAACGGCCCTTTTCAGGGCCACAATATTTCTCCAGTGAAGAGTTCCTTTAAATGTTTTCAAATCATCCATTATTTTTTAATAAGGATTCGTTGCTTGTTCGGTTATATTATTTGTAAATAACGATGTAATTAGACGTTTAACTGAATTCAAATTGATGTTCTTTACCCATAGAAGTTTAATATTTCTTGAATGAATGTCTGTGAATTATGAGTACACTGTAAGCCAGTGTTGGGAACATGTCATATTAGAAGGATCGTAATAGTAATAAAGTTAGACCAATACCTGGTACATTGCACGTCGCAGTTTGACGCAGACTTGGTCCAATGATTGTTAAGAGGGGACCCCTGAAAATAATGGATTTTCGTGATTTTTTTTTCGGATGTTACGAATAAAGTAAAGTGTTCGGGTATTTTGATGATTGTTTAAGATATATTTGAAGATGTATTTTCCATTCTTTGAGTGCACGAATACTGATTATGACGCTGTTGACGGCTGGATGCGTAGATGTTGTCTGAAAATCGGTACCTTGTTGGTGGTATCGGTTCTGAAGCAACGAGGTGTCGTAGAACAAATTTTAATGAATATTTTGAAACTTTAAGACAATACTTAAAGCGTTACATAGGGGTTTTTTGAAAATTCGAAAAATTGCCAAAACGGCTGCCATTTTCGTTAAAAATTAGACATTTTTCATGAAAAATCTCTAAATAGCGATTTTTCAAAAATCGAAAAAATGATATATCGAAAAACGGCTATGTAACGCCGATAATTCATTTTTACATGCTGATAAACAATTTCAGCCAGATCGGTCGAGTAGATCCTGAGATATCGACACCACCAGTTGAAATAACATGGTTTCGAGAAAAACGCGCTTTAAAATTCGTACATACCTTAAGGTGACTTCATACTTTTGTGGCTGTAACTTTCCATATTTCGTTTCCATAAAATACGATAAATTTTTTTAGGACAACATTTCTGAGGACATAAACTTCCCAAAAATGCAAGAAACAAAAATTCGATTTTTTCGATTTTCTAGACCGGGGTCCTCCCTTAAACAATCGTAATTCTCATGATGCTATTCGGTATCATCGATTAGCTTTTTCGTTAAAATACCAACATTATCAGAATTGTTTAATGTTGGATACAAGATGATGATGTGTGAAAATGTATATTAACTGTCATGAAGAAAACATTCGAATTCTTAGAGGTGGAAAACTATTGTTACTCTTTCGTTCCATTGGTTTTGGTAGTCCTGAGAAGGACTGTTTGTTTTTAAATAAGTTTCAAATGAAAAGCACCAGTGCACTTTACTTTTTGGCAGCAGCTTTCTTCGGAGCAGCTTTCTTTGCTGGTGCTGCCTTTTTCGGTTTTGGAGTTTTAGGCTTCTTCGCTGCTGTCTTCGATGCTTTGGTTGGTTTCTGTTTGGAAGCGGCTGCTTTCTTTACGGTTCCAGCCTTTTTGGCGGTTTTGGCGACGACAGCTTTAGCCTTCTTCTGAACCGCTTTTTTTGCTGGTGCTTCCTTCGGCTTTTTGGCAGCAGCAGTTTTAGAAGTGGCTGCCTTTTTGGCGACTTTCTTTTCCCCTGCAGGTTTCTTCCCAGTCGCAGCTTTCTTTGGTTTCTTCTCGCCCGCAGGTGTCTTATCCTTAGGTTTGATTTTGAAGGATCCCGATGCTCCACTTCCTTTGGTTTGCACAAGATTACCTTTCTCGACACCACTCTTCAAAGATTTTTTTATGAAAGTTGAGAGCTTAGCAACATCACACTTGTAATTGGCACCGATATACTTCTTGATGGCCTGAAGAGAAGATCCATTACGTTCCTTTAAGGTCTTGATGGCGGCCAGAACCATTTCGTTCACTGGTGGATGGGTGGCTGGCTTTTTTGGTTTCTTATCCTCTCCTTTAGGAGCACGAGCCTTTTTCGGTGTCTTGGCTGGAGATGCAGCAACTGATGCTGCGGGAACGACTTCAGTAGCTGTTTCGGCCATTTTATTCACTGTGTTTCACTGCTATGTTTCAACGAAATGCTGAATTCATTGATGCGCTCGGTGCCGCCGTTTGTGCTCGGAATCGAAAACTGTGTTAGGGAAACTCAAAGCGTTCGTTTAAATTTGCTGTTGAGAAAACATTTCGCGTATTTGTAATTTATGTTTTAAAAAATGTTACTTTTCTTTGTTACAGTCCTCACATGTTTATCAGATACCTTATTTAATATTTACTATGATGTTTGAGCTACCATTTAAAGTTGCTCTGTTTTTAAAAGTCCAAGCCGATACTCAATAATTTACGATAAATGCTAATGATATGTATCAGAAGTATCAACACTCTGTCGAAAATGTTCAATTTTCTTACATTGCAAAAGATAAACAGTTATTAAACCTAATTCTAATGAAATAGGGACAATTTTTCGATATATGGATACCAGAATTGAATGTTTTTTCCCAACATTACGAAGCATTCTTATCAAAACTTGGGGCAATCGGAGTAGCTAAAGCAATTTTTGATTTCCGTTCGTTATCATAAGAAATATTATCCTTTTACAAGATTATCAATCTTATTTCAATTTATTCATTTGTTGGAATAATATATTTACTGATCCGAGACAAAACACTCAATATTTCATTTTCTGAAATACTTCATGTTTCGACCCAAGGGTTGATTCGTTAGACAAACAGTCTGTCATCACTTGTGTTATCGGTGATATGTTACGACAATCAAATGGTAGTTTTATTCAATATAGTTATTTCAAAGATAAACGTGAACACAATACAAAAATTATATCTAAATAACCCATTATGTAGGGAATTTTTAGTTATTTCACAGTTTGGTGTAAACAGTGGTAGAATAGAAAATACTGTTACCATAAACGAGATCTGCCTTTTTCGATATGCGATTTTTTTCGTTAATTTTTTTTTTTTTTTAAATCATTTATCTTCTTCATAGTTAATAATCATCAATATCAATTCTTATAAAATAATAAATTCAATATTTTTCTCCATTTACGAATCGGTTTTATTTTTCGGACTATCTTATATTACTTTTCGTGATCTGCGGCCAAAATCGAGATTTCATTTTGTCTCTGACTACAAGGTATTTTTGTGTAGACTTTTTTTTTTGAGTATGGTGATGGAATTAAATACACTACCGATAAAAAAAAACATTTGAATGATCAACTAAACCCAATTCCTCTATAAATTATTGGAAAATTACGTAATGGATACAGCAGAGTTTAGTTGGGTGATCTCGAAAGCATACACGGTTTGCTGACGGGCGCCGAACGCGAATAAAGTGTCTTTCTCAAGACAGGTCAGGAAGGAGTTGGAAATAGAGTTTTCTGTGGGATCTTCTCAAGACTAGAAACGCATGAACTTTAAAGTCTCTATAATTCAAGAAGAAGAAGGAGAAGATAATGGATACAGATTGCTATGAAAAAATTTCTTACTGTTCTACATGTAAACATGTTACAAAATAACGAAAATAAGCAAACATACCTTGAAATCAGTGACACATTAGAATACAAATTACAAAAAGGGAACAATGTCCTAAAAATAAAATATCTTGCATATAAAACTAGCACCCAAATAAGGAAAAAGGACTCACTCTAGCAGCGTATTTATTATTTACACCATCAATGTACATGTTAAAGGAATTACTATTGGTGATTGATAAAATAATAAAATAGAAGAAATACTTAAACAAAATTAACTGAACAGTCATTTCAAGAAATTAAGAACATACATTCAAACGCACTACATTATAATAAAATTCACTCCATTACTACATGTACATGTAAATGTTCAGACATAAATATTATAAACATCATAATAATTATCTTTTGAATGCGTATATTGAATTGATATACCAGTTGGATTTCGTAACTCAAAATCGATAACCCAAAAGGTCAGTTTGTCGATGGTATAACATGTCTTGGGTCGTGAATCGTTTATATAAAATCATGGAAAATTGAGAGAAAATATGGCGTATTTTATCTCGGGGTTGTATGTTCTATATTATTTTCACAAACGGATAAATTGATAGAAGATTGATACTCTTGCCTGAGCTGTGCCTGATGTATCATATGACAACAAATGGAAATCAAAAATTGCTTCAGCTGCTCCGATTACTCCAAAGTAAAGATGAAAATGCTTCGCTGTGTTATTAAGTGAGCACTCGATTCTGGTATCAATAGATCGGGAAAATGTTCCCATTTTATAAAAATGCAGTTTAATAACTGTCTATTTTTTGCAATGTGAGAAATTTGAACATTTTCGACATAGTGTTGATACTTCTGATACATATCATCTGCTTTTATGGAGAATTTTTAGCGCATCGGTTGGGGAATTCAAATTTAGAACAACTTTAAATGGTATATTGAATATCATAGTGAATAATAAGTAGTGCATCTGGTAAAAATATGAAAACAAAACAGAGAAAATTGACATTTCTTAAAGTATGAATTACAAAAACGCAAAATGTTTTTCCAACATAAAACTCAAACGAACACATTGAGTTTCCCTAACACAGATGTCGATTTCAATCATTAGTCGTCAACAAAAAAAAATCAGCATCCCGTCGAACTATAGCAGTGAAACACAGTGAATAAAATGGCCGAAACAGCTACTGAAGTCGTTCCCGCAGCATCAGTTGCTGCATCTCCAGCCAAGACACCAAAAAAGGCTCGTGCTCCTAAAGGAGAGGGTAAGAAACCGAAAAAGTCAGCCACCCATCCACCAGTGAATGAAATGGTTTTAGCCGCCATCAAGACTTTGAAGGAACGTAATGGATCATCTCTTCAGGCGATCAAGAAGTATATCGGTGCCAATTACAAGTGTGACGTTGCTAAGCTCTCAACTTTCATTAAAAAATCTTTGAAGAGTGGTGTCGAGAAAGGTAATCTTGTGCAAACCAAAGGAAGTGGAGCATCAGGATCTTTTAAAATTAAATCAAAGGACAAGAAACCAGAGGGCGAAAAGAAACCTAAGAAAACAACGGCTGCGAAAAAGCCTACTGGAGAGAAGAAAGTCGCCAAAAAGGCAGCTACTTCCAAAACTGCTGCTGACAAAAAACTAAAGGCAGCACCATCAAAGAAAGCTGTTGAGAAGAAGGCTAAAGCAGCCGTCGCAAAGAATGCCAAAAAGGCTGGAACAGTGAAGACAGCAGCCGCTCCCAAACAGAAATCAACCAGACCATCGAAAACAGCAACGAAGAAACCAAAAACTCCCAAACCGAAAAAAGCTACTCCGGCTAAGAAAATCGCTCCGAAAAAACCCGCTACCAAGAAGTAAAGTTTCTCATCGGGAAATTCATTTAAAAACAAACAGTCCTTCTCAGGACTACCAAACACAATGAATCGAAAGAGTAACAATAATTTTCCACCTCTAATAACTCATATATTTTCTTCATGACAGTCAATAAACATTTATTAGATTTATTATTTTATTTCATTCATGTTGACGGGTGCAATTAAAAAAATGAATTTCGGTCACGTCACGGAAATTTTCCAATTTTGAGCGTTTATTGTTTAGTCATTTCTTAACGGAACAATGAGATTTTTGCACAATTTGCAATTTAAACTCTCAAAGATATTCAGAATGAACGTGCAACATATATTATAACGTAATCCTACGTAAACTATGAGGGTCGTGTCTCGGCCACAAGTCTTCCACTTTTTCCAACGAAAAGAGTGATACCGTAATGTATAATTCTTGATAAACGATTTACTAGAATACATTGGCCCAAGTCTCTGTCAAATGACGATTTGTCTTGAAATGTGTTAAGTTTGGACCAAATTCAATTGAAATTATCATAATCGTTCAATGATTACAAGTACATAAGCTTCGCTTGCGATGATTCATCATTCAACGCATAATCCACAGACACAGACATTCAAAAAAGAAAAAAAAAGAAAGAAATTATTATCCATAAATTAAATTACATGTCTTATAACATCATAAATAAAATTATCTTGCTAATGAACAATAACTGCTTTGAAAACATTTAAAAGAACTCTTTACATGAGAAATATTGTGGCCCTGAAAAGAGCCGTTTTGTTGAACCGTACACCAAATTATATCATTTAACCTCCGAAACCATAGAGAGTACGACCTTGGCGTTTCAAAGCGTACACAACGTCCATTGCGGTAACCGTCTTCCGTTTGGCGTGTTCGGTATAGGTAACAGCATCTCGGATAACGTTTTCCAGAAATACTTTCAGCACACCACGAGTTTCTTCGTAGATGAGACCGGAAATACGCTTCACTCCCCCACGACGAGCCAAACGACGGATAGCGGGCTTTGTGATTCCCTGGATGTTATCACGCAGAACCTTACGATGACGCTTGGCTCCTCCTTTGCCCAGTCCCTTTCCTCCTTTACCACGGCCAGTCATTTTTCTGGACTATTTTAGATTGTTTTCGAGTTCAAACGATGAATGAAACTGATGCTCTTTGCCTCTAACGGTACCCTCTTTTATACATGAATGAAAATATTTCCTTCTTCTTCATGTTGTCATTCTTCTCTTTTTTGCTTTTTCCTCTTTGTTTCCTATAAAAGCGAGGGAATGCGTTGAACTTTCCCATTCATTCATCAACTTTGAAACCGTTAACTCTACTGAAATCGTAAGCAATGGCTCGTACCAAGCAGACCGCGCGTAAATCCACCGGAGGAAAGGCTCCTCGCAAACAGTTGGCCACTAAAGCTGCTCGTAAAAGTGCTCCAGCTACCGGAGGAGTCAAGAAGCCACATCGTTATCGACCAGGAACCGTCGCTTTGCGTGAAATTCGTCGTTATCAAAAGTCGACTGAATTACTGATTCGTAAGCTTCCATTCCAACGTTTGGTTCGTGAGATCGCTCAGGATTTTAAGACCGATCTTCGCTTCCAGAGCTCGGCTGTTATGGCTCTGCAGGAAGCAAGTGAAGCTTATCTGGTCGGATTATTCGAAGATACCAATCTGTGTGCCATCCATGCCAAACGAGTCACCATTATGCCGAAAGACATTCAATTGGCTCGTCGTATTCGTGGAGAACGCGCCTAAATTTGACCTTCATTCTCAACCAAACGGCCCTTTTCAGGGCCACTAACTTATGCGAAAAGAGTTTGAGTAAGGTGAATGATTTTGGTTTGTCCACTTCTTTGAATGCTCTAGTTAGCGCACCTGTGTCAAATCAGGTATTCAAATGTTTCCAAACATATAAATAAAATTGTCTTTTTCATGATTTACAGTAGTTTTATAGAATATTTTGACGGATTCGTATGTTTTGAAGGTTTACAAAGTCCACCTTCTAATGGTGTCAACGCGCCCTCATTTGAGCTAACTTTTAATCAATCGCCAGATGATAGTTTGGTACGTATTCAGACCTTTTCTGGATTATGACACATACAAATATTGTAAACACCATTTATATCAGATTTATATATCTAAATTATGTAATTGATGCATCTCGATGACCTCAATTTTGATCATGGTTTGTTCGATGCCCTGATGTTGGCAATAAAAAATACAACATCTACTCTGAAATTCGAATTTCTTCATTCAAAAATGGTGATTTCTAAAACCGATTAAACCGGACAATCTTTGAAAAAACATTTAAAAAAATGAACAATTGGAACGCCTTATGGTATTATTAGCAATTAGAGACTGGGGGCTTTCCAACGAACCCAAACTCGTCTTGATTACATGTGTGATTTTCAAAAAGAAAAATCGATTTGCATTATTTGCTAGTTGCGTGAAAACACCCAAAATCGGACAAACCAACATTAAGGTAAATAATGAGTTTTCTAACATTAGTATTACATACGTTGTGACACGATGTAGACAAATATTCCCGAATATGAATGACGCTCTGAGCCTAGCGGTCAATGTTATTCTAGAAGATAACTTTTGATGAAAAACATGTTTCCATACATATGATCAAATCTGAACTATTTCAAAGCTAACGAACTAATTTTAGTTGTGCACAATGTTTGCTTGTACTCTACGTTCTCTGAATAACCAGTTAGGATTATTGAGTAATGTTTTCTGAGTACAAAGTTCAAATTTTGTTTCGAGGGGTCTTTCATTTATTTTTATTATTTTGACTGATGTTTTGATAAATCCTGCCAAACTTCTCATCGATTCGTTTATCTTGGTGTAGATAGTTGTAAACTCTTTTAATTTTACTGCAATTTCATTTGGGACAGATCATGTTGGGTCTTGAATTAGAATCTACAAAACACAAGAGTTGGCAATTGAATATTGGATGCTCAATTGTTGAATTCACTTATTGCACTATGAATTCTGTATAAAATCATCATGTAAGTCTCGAAATGTGCTTTACAAACTTCTCAATAAGTTGTATTAATTTAAATCATGACGTCGAGTCATTTCGGATACTTTTTGTGATGAAACTCATACGAGAGGGGAATCATTATCAATCGAATCAAACTACTAGAGAACTTTTTTCCCAAACTCTTGTCAAACAGATTTGTGGCCCTGAAAAGGGCCGTTGATTTTATGCTACATCACTCGGGATTTACTTGGAGCTGGTATACTTCGTGACGGCCTTGGTTCCTTCGGAGACAGCGTGTTTGGCCAATTCTCCTGGCAGCAGTAAACGAACTGCGGTTTGAATTTCACGAGAAGTTATCGTTGAACGTTTGTTGTAATGCGCCAAGCGAGATGATTCAGCGGCGATGCGTTCGAAAATATCATTCACAAAGCTGTTCATGATACTCATGGCTTTGGATGAAATACCCGTGTCAGGATGGACTTGTTTCAACACTTTGTAAATGTAGATAGCGTAGCTTTCCTTCCTGCGGACCTTCTTCTTTTTCTTGTCGGTCTTGGTAATACTTTTCTGGGCCTTTCCGGACTTCTTCGCTGCCTTTCCACTGGTTTTAGGAGCCATTGCTATGTTGTACCGCTTTTACTGTTCGAGAGGAACTAATGTCGAAAGCAAAGGAAACATCACGTTTTGTGCTCAGTCAGGGTAGAATGTATGACCGTCCCCTTTCGTTTATGTTGTCATTTCATTATATTCGTAGCACCGGCTGAATGGAAGACTAATAATGGTAGAGTAGGTATAAAAGAGGGTTCGCTTTCCGAAAATTTTCATCAGTACAGTTTCGCTCTGCTCGTGAATAATTTCATAATTATATAACAAAAAATGTCTGGACGTGGTAAAGGAGGAAAAGTAAAGGGGAAGGCAAAGTCCCGTTCAAATCGTGCTGGATTGCAGTTCCCAGTGGGTCGTATTCATCGTCTGCTCAGGAAGGGAAACTATGCCGAACGTGTTGGAGCTGGAGCACCCGTTTACCTGGCCGCAGTGATGGAATATTTGGCCGCTGAAGTGTTGGAATTGGCAGGAAATGCCGCTCGTGACAACAAGAAGACCAGAATTATCCCACGTCATCTGCAGTTGGCTATCCGTAATGACGAAGAATTGAATAAGCTGCTGTCGGGTGTAACTATTGCTCAAGGCGGAGTTTTGCCCAACATCCAAGCTGTTCTACTGCCCAAAAAGACCGAGAAGAAAGCTTAAATAAACAACGAATTCGAATTACATGAAAACCGAGAACCCAACCGTCCTTTTCAGGACGACAAAACATTCTTAACTAAGAGTAACAATATTTTTTTTGCCTACGATTTGCCATTTGTTTCGATCAAATCCAATCCTCAGTTACAGTGTACATTAAGATTAGGAAAGCATTTGTTTCAAAAACGATATGAGTACATCGTTACACTAATTTGAAATCTTAATCTGAGCTCAGACGGCATAACGCGGCGAGGAATGTGTCCAGATGAAACCGAATATAGGGACATGAAATCAACACTGGCAAACAGTATTAATTATACAAGCGAAATTTTGTTGGGTAAAACATGATGATCTCACGCAGGTAGTCGAGCTGGCCCAAAGGAACCAAATTTACAGAGGGTATACCAGCTGCCAGAAAAAAAAAACATTTCCGTCCATATGTACATATCATTTGTAATTTAGGCATAAACGACCTCTTAGTAGGAAGCAACAAAAAAAAGTAAAAAGGTAGCAAAATCCAGAAGTGCTGCTTTTTTTAAAGAGAAAGGAAAGGGGAATGGATACATAGATAAATGTAGTTGGCTAAATAAAATCATTAGTAATTCTTGATGAGACATCGCAAACTGGTACGCTTGAGTGTACTCTTTCGTACCTCTCAATCGGAAGCCAGCTTAGTCCTTTCAGTTTTTTCATGTTAAACCCTTTAAACCTGCCCTTCGTCGAAACTCTGGGGACAATAGAGTGTCGCCATGTTTCAAGTGATCTCCTCTCTCCACTCTTTCGTTCAGCGGTATCAATACCAGTATCATTAAATGTTAGCTGTAACCCAACACACATAAGTAGCTTCATAGCTATTGATGTCCTGGCATTGATATCGTTGGATTCGATAAGACATAAATATGTTTTTCACCCGACAATGCAATATGAGGGGCTTAGAATGAAAGGCGTGTAAGTGATTTGATCGATTTCTCTACTTCTACTCTCTCTCTTTTTTGGTCATAGCTTAGCTGCAAATACATTCCCAGCTGTATTTGACAATGTGGAAGATAGGTCAGAACCTCACATATCAGATTCTATAGCAAACTTAAATTGGAACGTTTTTGCAATTGAGTTATTAACTAAAGAAAAAGTTGATGAAGAGAAATCGATCAAGTCACTTACACCCCTTGCATTCTAAGCCTCTCATATGTCATAATTCAGCTCACGCAATTTTTCATATTTTCTGTTGAGACTCAGCCTAGGTTCCATCAAAGTTCACATTTGACAATAGTTCAAACAGAGAAAAAAAAACACATTTTTCTATTTTCACAAACATTTCGATAATGGTTATCATGATAACACGTATACGCAATAGGCCAAACAATGGATTGAAAGCAACGAAAAACCATTATTTGAATTTTATGTGAATATCCAGAATTGAGATTGCAAATTAATTGAAAGTGGATATAAAGTGCCCTGTGTCTCTATCACTTCAAAATTAGATTAGGTTGAAGTAACGATCCTAATAGATATTGTGATCGCTTAGTTCACGTGAATATTGCATGGTTTCTATGCGTGTGAACAACTCTGGCATGAATGTTTGACTTTCGTATAGTTATTCGCTAAATATAATGGTCATACATATACACACTTGTGAAAGAATTTCACTTGTGGAAGAATTGTAAACGGTAAACTATAAACTAATCGGTGGCTTATGGTAACTTTTAACAGTTACAGTTTCGGGGATATTTTTTTATAAAAATGGACAATATCTACAAGAAAACAAGAAAAAGAAAAGGAAGTTTTTAGAAATCCTTTTATAAAGATTGTATATATATGCCCCATCTAGAAAAAGGCATTAATTCTTAGTTTACCAAGAATTAAGAGACAATAAATATTAGAAATATGCAAACTCTATATTCCAGCACCTTTATCATCTGGTAATTATCTAGAATACGTTATACATTCTTCTCCTTCTCATTCTTCTCACCGAAAAAAATATGTTTACTTCGAGCATGCAGTTATACTATGTTCCGATTCTTACTCCAGTGAAACCACAATCGATTAATACGTTTTTATGTTATTTTTTAGCTCTTTATACTTCCATGAATTATATTCAGTTGCTTACTTTTAATTAATAAAATTTGAATTTTATTAATTGAATTAGAACGAAGATAACATATTTTTAGGAGTTTTTTCATTCAATCATACTCTCTTCTTCAAATAAATGCCAATAAAGCCTGAAAAATACACAATGGCAACGTGTTATGATTTTGCACGCGAGTATAGGAGGGTTAAAGAGACTTTGGACTGTTCATTCGCCTCTAATAAAAAAAAACACATACAAAGTTGAGGTGTTTCGCATGTAAACTCGACCGTATTATCCTACTACGAGATGCTACGAGTACAGTCATCTTCGAGTACATTGCCCCAATCTAAAACGATGCTATAATTGTTTCAATAAACACGAAGAAGTACCTAGGAGTCACAATTCTGCCGAAATTGGGGTGGAAGTCATTGACCCAGTAGCCGACACTGTGAAATTGTAGTGCGCCGTATGAACCGAAATCAGTATATCGTGTAAATTTTTGAATGAATTGATCGACGTCAATGTAGGAAATAATGTTGCCGAATGTCTACATTTTGTTTTCTGCTGATCTAGAAATTCATTTGTTGATCTGTTAGCAATCACAATTTTATTCTTACAATACGATTTCTACGTTCAATTTTTTTTACAATACGAAGATCTATTGTCCTATTCCTGTCATCCTGCACCTGCTCCCACGGCACGTATTACCCATAATTTGCTACACCGTACCTCCACCTAGCCTTGAGCTGATCTTTATCCCTAGCAAAAAATGGTTTGGTTTTTGATTATAGAGATTTCAAACTTTTCAGTTCTTTCGTCTCTAGCCTTGAGAAAGCATCTTGGAAAAACTTTACTCTACTTCTGCACTAATGAGCAAAAAATTAATTTGACAAGCTGCTGTCTCGCGTGTACGCAACTACTCCCAGTGGATCACGCCATGACGATTCCAAAATACGCAAAAAGTTTCAAAAAAAACTATTACCAAACATGTTTTCATTTTATCCGGCTACTTATAACTCACCCGTTCGGGTAAAGCTCTGTATCAGAGATGCCAGATGTGAAGACCTTCATTTAATTTAAAGGCGTTTCGAACACATTCTAAGGTATAACCAGAAGCTTTCCGGCCCTTTCCATCCGTTCAGCAATAGTGAGAAGCATTTTACGCACGATACATTGAATTGATACGGCGCGCTGTGATTTTCTTTTCTGCGAATTACGCATCGTCGGTTTCTGGTCAATGACTTCTACTATAATTTCGACAGAAGGGTTCCTCCTCGATTGCTCTTCGTGTCCATTGATCCAATTACGCTCTCTCACGCAACATCCGAACCAGATTGCGAGAGAGGCTAGCTAAAGAAAACAAAACCGAAGTTTTTTGCTATAGAGTATTAGTAGCAAACGCGGAGATCACCAACACAAAATCAATCGAGAGAGATCCACGAATACTTCAGATGAAGAGAAGTTGTTACACCACCACCAAGAACGGTCGCTTATACCGTCCCGCTCGCAATAAGAGCATTATTTTGCGCTGGCTGAATTTAACTAAGAACCAACCAATTTGTAATAATTTGGATAGCGTTTCTCGTGGATGCGGCTGATATAGTTTAAATGGTAGTGTTGTACGGTGTAGGAGGCCACCGTCTAGTTTGGTCAATTCCGGATAACTGGGGTTGCTGTCAAGTTGAATAAAAAGTTGATTACATGCTGCTGTGTTAGTGTTGTGCGAGTTCGATGGCCTGGGAACAAAATTATGAAAAATATTGTGTAATTGCACAAGTGCATTTCTGAAGTTGCCGGTAGTGTCGCGGATTTTTGATAACGTGGTTATTTCCCGCGTCATCCAGTTCAGTTTTCCGGTCAGTCTCAGTCTCAGCAAACACAAGCGCTTAAAAAGGCTACTGACAGTTAGTAACAGAAATATACTGCCAAGTCGTATATATCGCAGTGATAATATTACGTAATATAATAAAATCCATGTAATTTTCCCGTGTTTGATGAAATAAGAGTGCTATGACAACACAGAGCATGAAAGGAAAAGGCTTCCATTTTGTCAGTGAAGGAAGCAGCGCGAAGAACGGAGGGTGGTTTTGAAGCTAATCAAAGAGCTCCAGCACCATGTTTAAAGGTAAGTGAGCATATTCTATACATATAGTGGTAGTGGGTGCAAATTGGTCATAGGGGGCAAAGTGGTCACCTGCTTGTTTGGTAGTATAACTATTGACTATAGATGCCGTATTGATAGTCACCTTAAGTTTGGAGAAATTAATTACTTTTGAGCCACCCTGTACTTCAGTAGAGCTGTCGCATGTTACAATATAAATAAAAACAGAAATTGCTCTCTCGATAGCCATTAGGCCGTAGTTTTGTGCGCATGGTATCTAAGGAATTTCTCGTGAAATTTAGTTTATTCAATCTGATATATTGGACAAATCATCAGTTTGGACGCCTGTTCACATATTCTAGGAGAGGTGAACACATATTTTGTTTAATCTCTGCGATTAATTAGCATTAGAATTTACTTTGATGTTTGGGGCAAAGTACAATACAATGTTTTGTTTACTAAAGCTGATATACCACACCACATTCTGCTCTTATAAAGGATCCTTTTGTGGGTTTGACCCTGGATAAATATGCCACTCCAACTAAACCAAGCCTAGTTATGCGGAACGTTATGTGTTTCTTACTATGTTTTTGTATGCATGAGAAAATTTAAATTGAGACTCTAGGTGAATAGGCCAAGCTTATTTCAAACAAGTACCTACTATATCAAATGTGATTTCAATTGTGATTTGATTGATTTCAATGTGAAATTTGAACGAAAAAATCGCATAAATCTATCCCATTTATTTAGATATGTGCGAGCGCCCACTTTGTCCCCACCAGGTAACCACTTTACCTCCAAGCAAAAAAAAAGTTCGATTTTTCACCTTTTTTCTATTGATGAAAAGTGTACTATTTTGAATTTTAATAGTAAAAGCCGTTTGCTATCTTGAACAACAATGAGTTGAACTATAATATTCTTCGAGAAACGGGAATTGAATCGATATGTGGACGCTGGGAATGGACATATTCCTTAGGGTGACCACTATGCCCCCACTTCCCTTACAGCCATTTCATGCCAAACCGATATAGTGGTTCTCAGATTTTCGTGGAAAGTGGAAATTTTGTTTTTTGTCGCAAACCATTAGACCCGTATTTTTTTTTTTTTTTTTTGTAAGGGTGACTATTTCCATTTGTAGGGTGGTCCGAAAATTCAAATTTTTCCACTTATTTCAAAGACTTACTTCTTGAAAAATTCATAACTACTGAGCCGATTTAGATGATCGAGATATCTACTTATAGCTGATCTTTTTTGAAAAAATACCAGAGTTGCATAAAATTTGACTTTTGGCTTCGTTATTATTAATTGTATTTGTGTTTTATAGTTTTCATGGTCTCGGGACCAATGGCGCTATATTTATATATATTTTTTTTTCGTGAAAGCTAAGAATTTTTTACAGAACATATCTCGAAACCAGAGAGGAGTTTTTTTTGTTTTTAAGCTATGATTTTTCAAAGCTAACCGTTATTATTCATTGTATTCATTTTTTATAGCTTACATGGTTTCGGTACCAATGGCGCTATATTTTTTTATATTTTCTCTTGAAAGCTGAGTTTTTTTTTACATAACATATCCAAAATTCAGAGAGGAGTTTTTTTAGTTTTTGAGTTATGATTTTTGAAAGTTAACATGTTTTTGGGCAGGTAGCTTAATGAGTAGAAAATAGGAATAAGTATAGTAATCGGTAGATATTAAGGACAATGAAAAACATGTATCAGGTAAAGGTATCTCAGGTAAATGCAAAAAATGTAGAGACGACAAGTTATAAAGCAATAGAAAGAAAACTTAAAACCCGTTATAATCATTTGAAGCAATTTTCCGTAAAACTCAGTTATATCATAGTTTTAGACCGAAAAATGAAAACTATACTATCGTAAAACGATTCTCGTTCTCGGAAGAAGAACATTCTGTGAAACTGTAAAAGAAAATTTAAGCATGCTTTATGCCTAGAATAAAAAATATGAAAAATATAACAGATGAATTTTAATTCCTACCCACTCGTCGTCTCTACATTTTTTGCATTTTAAGAAAAGACGACACTTATAGAATAACTACATAAATTGGAAAAAAGTCATTCGATTTTTCGATTTAAGATCGATTCTTTGATACCGATTCAATCAGTTAATTGATCCCTACGCTGTTTAGAAAATCGATCTTTTTCTAAAGATTGTCCAATCGTAGCTCAGTTACAATACATGCGGAACGATTTTTCGTTCCAGCACGGAAAAATGTAAAAAATATAACATGTATTAATATTTGTCGAGTGTTTTTTCTTTAGCTACACTGCCTCTTTTAATTTATATTGAGCATTTCAAACAGAAGTACTAAATTTCAACTTTGGTATTCAGGTTGCCTAAATAATAAAATTTCATAGATGAGTTCAAGTACATAACAGCCTAACAATTCATCGCTGCAATCCGTCAATATGCTGCTTATATGAATGTGGAATAAAGGAAAGATAATTATCGAGTCTTGTTTTAGGTTCGGTTTTAGGATCGGAATTTACCGTTTTTAGTGTGGATTTCTAACAGTGATGATGTTTCGTTGAATGAGAATGGAATGGCCCTACTGGAAATGTTATTCACTGGCAGCTGGTATACTTTACGGTGGCGGTTCTTTCAGCCAATCTCCACTGCTACCTGGGATAATTATGTTTTGCTCAACTTTGCAATTTTCTCCCGTATATTAATATTGCTTGCCTTTGTTGATTTTCAGGTCGAAATTCGATTTTGTTTCGAAGCAATGTTTGAAGCATTAGTTGTTGTGAGTTGATACTTTGTTATAATTCAAGACATCGAAGCATATTTCCATTGTAAGAAAATATGTTGGATTTTCGATATGCGTGTCGGTTTATAACTCATCTCCATTGGCAAATCTTCCTATTTTCGTTTCTATGTTGAACACTGTATGGGCGGTAAAAAACAGCATACTTTTAGGTTTGCTTTAATATTTCCTATTCGGTATAACGATTAACTTATATCTGTTTGGAAACAGACGCTCTCCTTCAGTGATTGCTGTGGATTGATTTTTAGATTAGTGGAGGGTGGAAAATCAATCATTGTAACTCTTTATTAAAAATTTGTTGTCGTCCTGAAAAGGACGGTTGGGTTCTCGATTCTAGTGCACTTTCATGTCGTTGTTGATTTAAGCCTTCTTCTCGGTTTTCTTGGGTAGCAGAACAGCTTGGATATTGGGCAAGACTCCGCCTTGAGCAATAGTTACACCCGACAGTAGTTTGTTCAATTCTTCGTCATTACGGATAGCCAACTGCAGATGACGTGGGATAATCCTGGTCTTCTTGTTGTCACGAGCGGCATTTCCTGCCAATTCCAATACTTCAGCGGCCAAATATTCCATCACTGCGGCCAGATAAACGGGTGCTCCAGCTCCAACACGTTCGGCATAGTTTCCCTTCCTGAGCAGACGATGAATACGACCCACTGGGAACTGTAAGCCAGCACGATTTGAACGGGACTTCGCCTTTCCCTTAACTTTTCCTCCTTTACCACGTCCAGACATTTTTTGTTATATAATTATGAAATTATTCACGTGCGAAGCGAAACTGTACTGATCAAAGTTTCCGGGAAGGAAGGAAGGTATTGAATTAGAGAGACTTTAAACTCTGAGAGTTCATTCGTCTCTTGCCCTTGAGGGCGGGAAATTTAACTGAAGGAAAACTAAGAAAAACTATTGCAAAATTCGTTATTCTCGCTCGACTCAGTCCTAGTAACCGCTATGGATGTATGTCATATGTCGTATCGCCGCACCCTACACGGCTCTGGGGCCAAAAACACAACCAAACAAATGGAGCAGGGAAAAAGCCCCTTTTAGTGTGCTTGACGAGCTCGCTTCTAAAAAGGGCGTAAAAACCTGCTCATCTTTTGCTGAAAATAAAAGAACAGAAAAGGAAAATACTTTTAATGTGTATTCATTTCGATATTATATTATTAAATTTTGTCGAATAAACCTGTATCCTTTAAGAATTTTATGGTTCGGTCCTCTTCGATGTCGTCTCTTGCTAATGCAGTTCTGATGCTGTCTCCAACCTGAAATTTTGTTCTAGAGATGTTAAAAACTGGGCAATTGATTAACAAATGCTCTACTGTGAGCCTTACATTGCACCATGTGCAGCGCGGTTGATTTGCGATCAAGAAATTATGTGTTAAGAGAGTATGCCCGATACGCAAGCGTGTCAGGCATACTTGAATGGGGCGCTTAGTACTGTCCATCCAAGGATGGGTGGTATTCTTTATCTTTCTTAGAAAGAAGTCATTAGAGGTGTTCCAATTTATATCCCAACACGATCGTAGGTTGTTATCAACCCATCTGATGATGTCTTCGGACGGGGGGATATCAGTCCATAGTTCAGAATTTCTTCCCTCTTTGGCAAGACGATCAGCTAATTCATTTCCTTGAATTCCGCAGTGTCCCGGGATCCAACAGAAAACGATGTCCTTTCCCTTGATTCCAGCTTCAATGCTTTGGGTCCAGGGGTGCTTATTTTCGCCACTCTGGAGTGCAAGCAGGGAGCTGTAGGAATCGGAGAAAATCACCGTTTTCGTGTTATCATCACATAGTGATATCGCAACGAGGAGGGCAGCTGTTTCTGCTGAGAAAATTGAACAAATGGATGGTAATTGGAATTTTATTTGAGCATTGTCGGAATATATTCCAAATCCTACTTTATCACCATCAACAGATCCATCTGTGAAGATTTTGCGATGGAAGGGGAACTGTTTATGTATGTGATTGTTGAAGATAGCTGTGACTATACTGTTGGCTTCACCAGCTCTAACAGAGTTTTTAATAGTCCAGTCAAATTTTGGTCCTTGGTCGTACCATGGTCGAGGGCCTTCTCTAGTTAGAGGAGCGGCTCCCGGGAGAGTGATATTGCAAATGTCTTGAAGCCATTTGCTAGCTCTCGTGGTGGTTGATGTGAGATTTGGATATTTCTGTGAGATTCGGATGGCTCGATTGGCCAAGGCTCTGGTGATGAACATTTCGAAGGGAACTTGGCCAGCCTCCACAAGCAAAGCTTTTATTGGGCTGGACTTACAGGCTCCTGAGGCATATCTGATTACGCTATGGTAGCAAGGTTTTAAATGATCAATTGATTTCCAGGATGCACTGCTGAAGAGTTCAATCCCGTATAGCATTTTTGTGAAGACGATACTTCTACCGATTTTATAAATGGTTTTACGCGCGCTTAAGCGGCTGCGACCACTTATTACCATCGTTAACCGGATACGGCTTTTGATATCTGCTTTTGTCTTTTTGATGTGGTCTGTGAATGAAAGATTTTTATCTATTGTAACACCTAGAATTCGAGCTGATTTAACTCGTTTCACAAGTGCACCATTAATTTTGCATGGTTTGAATTTTTTCTTGTGACCTTTTAGACTGCAGCAATGAAGTATATTGGATTTTTGTGCTGAAATTTTGAAACCAATTGAATCTGCCCAGCTGCTGATAGCAGAGATTCCTATCTGGAGTCTTCTGCGTGCAAGTTCAGTGAATGATGCTCGGGCCATAAGCAGTATATCGTCAGCATATGCCAGTATTTCAATGTTTGGTGGAATAACATCGAAAACTGATTGCATTGCTATTAAGAAGAGAGTTGCCGAAAGAACAGAGCCCTGTGGTACTCCGTTTTCTTGAACTCGGCTTTCAGATATTGACCCTCCGAAGAAAACTTGAAAACTTCGGTTGAGGAGGAAACTTTGAATGATTTCGAAGAGGTAACCTTCGAATCCCCATTGGTGGAGTTGATCTATGATATTATGCTTCCAGGTGGTATCGAATGCTTTGGAAAGATCAAGCAAAGCAAGTTCATTGTGTTGTCTGTTCTGTGTGGAGTCATGAAGAAATTGATTGAGATGGCAGAAATATGTACTTGTGCCTTTTCCTCGACGGTAAGCATGTTGTCTGGGGTCAAGTAGTTGTTGTTCTTCGAGGGTTGTTATCAGTCTTCGGTTAATCATCCTTTCAAAAAGTTTCCCTAAGCAGCTGAGGAGCGTGATAGGGCGATAGCTATTCACATCACGTTTGTCCTCCTTTGCTTTGGGGATCGGGATTACCATGCCAGCTTTCCATGAATCTGGAAAGTATCTGTTTGTCCAGCACTCGTTGAAAATCTGCAAAAGCAGGGTTTTCGCATGGTGGGGCAGGTGTCTTATCATCGGGTATTCGATATTATCCGGGCCGGCTGACTTACCTTTGGACCTTTTAAGGGCCCAGAGCAGCTCGTCCATGGAGAAAGGTTTGTTGTATTCGTGCTGTTGACCTGTAGCAGAGGGAAACACTTCTAGTTCTGCTTTGGCTTTGATATTCTTAAAGGCATTGGTGTAATTCGAAGTGGATGAAGATTTGGCGAAATGATCTGCCAGATGTTCGGCTATGGTACCAGGGTCTTCAGTAGTAATACCGTTGATCTCAATGGAATAGCAGTTAGAAGCTTTCTTGCCACTGAGAGCGTTGACCTTGTTCCATAGTTCTTTTGAAGATGTTGAAGGATTAAATTCATCAAGAAATTCAGTCCAGCTTTGGGTTTTTGCTTCGGCTATTGCTTTTCTGGCATTAGCTCTAGCTTCTTGAAAATTGGATAAAGCAATCCTTTTGCTGTTGTTTCCATCTGGAAGACGTCTGAGAAGACGAAGCAGTTTTCTTCTTTTTTTGATGGCAAGTGCTACTTCGTTATTCCACCAGGGGACAGCCTTACGACCGGGGTTCCCACTTGTTCTGTAGATATTTACTTCTGCAGCGGAGAGAATGGCTTGAGTAAAGTCATCAACAGAGTAGCTTATGTGTGCTTGAAGTAAGCTGTCAATTGAAGATTCAAAGCCTTCCCAGTTGGCTGATTGGTATTTCCATTTTCTGCGAAGTGTAATATTGGGATTCCTTGTTAATGTTCTGATGTGAATTGGGAAGTGATCACTTCCTCTGAGGTCATTGTCAACAAACCAATTTAGTCTGGGTGCCAGTTCCCAAGATGCGATCGTGAGATCGAGGGCAGACGTTGATCCAAAACGTGGATCGAGTCTGGTATGTTGATGATCGTTGATGATAATGAGGTTCAGTTTTTGGATGATTCTAAGAATCGTATGACCTCTTGCGTCACATTTTTTTCCTCCCCAGGAAGTATGGTGTGCGTTGAAGTCACCCATGATAATAAATGGGTGTGGTAATTGTTTGAAAGCATTTACCAAATCAACTTCAAAATCATTGATATTGTGCTGAAGGGATATGTATATTGAAGCAAGGGTTACCTGGAAAGGTCCCTTGAGTTGGACTGCACATATTTGTAGTGGTGATGTTATGGGGATCACAGTATGAGAAAGGTGACTTAGGACAGCAAGGCATGTTCCTCCTTGTTGTGAAGATAGTCCGTCACAAAAATACCATTTGAATTTGCCTCCTAGGGCACTATTCATGTTTGTACCAGTCGGTACTTTAGTTTCTTGGAAAGCTAGGGTTAGTGGGAGATGTTTCTCTTCCGCTAACATTAATTTTATTTCGTTCATTGAACTGTAAAGCCCACGCAAGTTCCATTGAATGGAAAGTTTGCGATTAGGGATAGGGTCTCGAGACGATGGTGTATGATTAGGTGGGGGATTGAATGTTAAGATTGGAAGGGGGGGAAGTGGGCTGAGGTGTGGAGGATAAATTGGAGATTGGTGGAGTAGAAATCAGTTGAAATTAGTTGTGGTTGGGTTTTTCACCCTTGGATTGTTTGAGTTTTAGTCTCGGATCATTTTTGGAAACATTAACAATTGGTTTGTTGGTAGTAGGATTGGGTTTGTGTTGGGTAGTAGGTGGATTGGATCCAATTGGTTGGGTTGAAGTGCTGGGTTGTGATAGGTAGTTCTGGTGGGATTGGGTCTTCTGTAGGGTTGGGGTCGATTTCTTATTTTTAGGTTTCTTCCTAGAAGATTCCTTCTCAATTGGTTGTTCATCTTCCGATGATTTGAATTCATCTGAAGTTGTTGTTTTCGAGATGATTTTTCTTTTATTTGAGTAAGTTGATTCGATTTCCATTGGAGATTCAGAATCTTCCTCAGAGCCAATTGGAATGATGCTGGATCCCTGTTCAGTTTTTTTATTGGCCTGAATAGAAACAGTCTTATTCGATTTAATAGGAGCTGACTTTGTTTGTGTACAGTTGCACTTGCATTGTTGGCATCCTGTGTTTTGGATATTGTCGAGCCGCTCTTTCAATTTACTAGCGAAGGAAGAACCATTATTGTTTTCACAAATGGATTTAGCTTCCTTGTAGGAGATTCCTTTATCAATCCTAACTCGTGTTATTTTGTCCTCGGCGATCCAAGCTGGGCACTTCCTGCTAGTGGAGGAGTGATTTTCCTTGCAGTTTACGCATGAGGCAGGTGCATTGCATTGAAACTTCTTCGCCTTTTCTTTATCGGTTTGATTTAGTTCTGGGTGTGCTACACCACAGTTACGGCATAACTGTATTTTCTTCATACACTTCTTGAAAGTGTGTCCATAATTATAGCATCCGAAGCATTGCATCGGGCTTGGATAGTAGTTTCTGGTTGGTGCGCGAATGAAACCGAAGTTAATCGCTTCGGGAATGACTGTTCCGTTGATGGTTATGATTAGGGTAGAAGTTGCTACCTTTTCCTTTTTAATTGTATCGTATCTAAATATTCTTTTGACACCGATAACTTTTTGCTCAGAGAGTTCAGTAAGAAGTACATCCTCTGGCATGGAAACAACATCCCAGCAAGATACAACACACTTGCGTTGATTAAGAGTGGGATGAAAAATTATTTCAATTGGGGTCGAGTCAGTTAGCGACTTCATACCCAGTAAAGGTTCAACCTGTTTGACGTTGCGTATTTGTAGAACATATTGAAGGCGACCTTTATCATCGCGTTGAGGTTTTGCATCTTTAAATTTATCTCCGATCACACCTTGGATCGATTTCGATACAACGAAGGGGTTGGGTGGAAGAATATTACCATCAGTTGCTCTCAACAATAAAATTTGCAAATTTCCGCCAAAGGGATCAGCCCATTTGGGGGAAGTGTGGGTGGTGGGAACACCATTGTATATATTTGTTGGCCTTCCGGCGCCGGAGCTGCTGGAAGCCATGTTCAAGGCTGGCTATACCTAGGTACAGCCAGGTAAAAAGTTTTTAAATTTTCTTATTCTATGTACGTTGTGCGTCGGGGGACAATAACAGCGGGGACGAAAACGGCGGAGGACGGTAACGGCGGGGGACAATGCCAACGCAGTTACAAGGACGAACACCGCAATCACTTGGCTGAAAAACACTTGGGGCAGAAAAGCACTGTTTTAAAAACACTTGGAAAAGTCACTTTTAAATATCTGTTATATAAAATTAATTTGGGATATGTAGTAAAAATTTCCTAACCTATACCCTTTGGGCGTCCTATCTTTCACTAACTCCTGGTAAAATGAAAAGTTTGGTCACTCACCGATCGTGTTGAAGGACCTCCTCGAAGATCACCACCTAATGGTAGTGGGGTAGCGGGGAAGGGACCGGACACCGCCGACGGCAGGGCAACAGCCGCAGCGGCTCAAAACGACGAAGCGAAAATAACCTCCTCACACCTTACACCTCCTGAGCTGCTGATGATTGATGCGAAGAAAATTGCGCCAAAATCGCGCGTCACTGGCAGGGGAAACGCCGCTGATGAAACGGGCGCAAACAGCGCAAAGTTTCCGGATAACGAACCCTCTTTTATACCTGCTGAAACAATGTTTGTTTCACTCTCAGACAGAGCTACGAATATAATGAAATGACAACATAAACGAAAGGGGACGGTCATACATTCCACCCTGACCGAGCATAAAACATGATGTTTCCTTTGCTTTCGACATTAGTTCCTCTCGAACAGTAAAAGCGATACAACATAGCAATGGCTCCTAAAACCAGTGGAAAGGCAGCGAAGAAGTCTGGAAAGGCCCAGAAAAGTATTACCAAGACCGACAAGAAAAAGAAGAAGGTCCGCAGGAAGGAAAGCTACGCTATCTACATTTACAAAGTGTTGAAACAAGTCCATCCTGACACGGGTATTTCATCCAAAGCCATGAGTATCATGAACAGCTTCGTGAATGATATTTTCGAACGCATCGCCGCTGAATCATCTCGCTTGGCGCATTACAACAAACGTTCAACGATAACTTCTCGTGAAATTCAAACCGCAGTTCGTTTACTGCTGCCAGGAGAATTGGCCAAACACGCTGTCTCCGAAGGAACCAAAGCCGTCACGAAGTATACCAGCTCCAAGTAACTCCCGAGTCATGTAGCAAAAAAAAACAACGGCCCTTTTCAGGGCCACAAATTTGTTTGATAAGTGTGTAGGAAAAGGTTTTCTAATTGTTGATTTGTAGATTTTCGTTGTCATAATGAGTCGCCTCTCGTGTGATTAATTCGAGGGATTCAGAAAAGTCATATCACAAAAGGTATCCGAAATGAGTAGATACAACAATTTCATGTAGTTCGTTTGACGTTACGTTTGGGAATGAAGTGATGATATTGTGCAGAATGTATGATGATGCATATAGTGAATTCAATGATTGACATCCTCATATTCAGTTGCAGATGCTAATTGAAGACTCGGCATCATTATCTGTTCTCAATGCAATTGCACCAAAAGAGTTAGCAGTTTAGTGTCGAGAAACTAATCGTAGAGAGGTTTAACAGGATTGATTTTGGTGTTTATACAATAAAGCTATATACATAAAAAAAATCATGAAACTGGGAAACCTCGAGCTTTGTACTTTTAAAATGTTATTCAATTTTTATATATGGATAATCTGAGGGTACTTAGAACTAAGTGAGGAACACCGTAAAAGACACCTTTAATATGATTCGCTATAATTTTTAGCGTCAATAAAAGAAGATCAGAAGTTCATTTATATTTGATAAGATTCATGTTTCAATATATCGTGCGGCTCCGCCGTATGTAATGTTGAAGATAGAAAACAGTTTTTCAAACTCTTTTCGAATAAATTGGTGGCCCTGAAAAGGGCCGTTTGTTTGAGAATGAGATTAGATCAGTCAGATTTAAGCGCGTTCTCCACGGATACGACGAGCTAATTGGATATCTTTCGGCATAATGGTGACTCGTTTGGCATGGATGGCACACAGATTGGTATCTTCGAATAATCCAACCAGATAAGCTTCACTTGCTTCCTGCAGAGCCATAACAGCCGAGCTCTGGAAGCGAAGATCGGTCTTAAAATCTTGAGCGATCTCACGAACCAAACGTTGGAATGGAAGCTTACGGATCAGTAATTCAGTCGACTTTTGATAACGACGAATCTCACGCAAAGCGACGGTTCCTGGTCGATAACGATGTGGCTTCTTGACTCCTCCGGTAGCTGGAGCACTTTTACGAGCAGCTTTAGTGGCCAACTGTTTGCGAGGAGCCTTTCCTCCGGTGGATTTACGAGCGGTCTGCTTGGTACGAGCCATTGCTTACGATTTCAGTAGAGTTAACGGTTTCAAAGTTGCTGAATGAATGGGATAATTCAACGCTTTTCTTCGCTTTAATACCTCACGTATGTCGTCATTCTACCATACGCATGCACAAAAAGGAAAGGACAAAAGAAGGGGAAGAATAACAAAATGAAGGAAAAGGAGGAAAAATAATTTCCATTCGGGTATAAAAGTGGGTACCCTTAGGGGAAACAGCATCAGTTTCAGTCATCGTTTGAACTCGGAAACAACATAAAATAGTCCAGAAAAATGACTGGCCGTGGTAAAGGAGGAAAGGGACTGGGCAAAGGAGGAGCCAAGCGTCATCGTAAGGTTCTGCGTGATAACATCCAGGGAATCACAAAGCCCGCTATCCGTCGTTTGGCTCGTCGTGGGGGAGTGAAGCGTATTTCCGGTCTCATCTACGAAGAAACTCGTGGTGTGCTGAAAGTATTTCTGGAAAACGTTATCCGAGATGCTGTTACCTATACCGAACACGCCAAACGGAAGACGGTTACCGCAATGGACGTTGTGTACGCTTTGAAACGCCAAGGTCGTACTCTCTATGGTTTCGGAGGTTAAATGATATAATTTGGTGTACGGTTCAACAAAACGGCCCTTTTCAGGGCCACAATATTTCTCCAGTGAAGAGTTCCTTTAAATGTTTTCAAATCATCCATTATTTTTTAATAAGGATTCGTTGCTTGTTCGGTTATATCATTTGTAAATAACGATGTAATTAGACGTTTAACTGAATTCAAATTGATGTTGTTTACCCATAGAAGTTTAATATTTCTTGAATGAATGTCTGTGAATTATGAGTACACTGTAAGCCAGTGTTGGGAACATGTCATATTAGAAGGATCGTAATAGTAATAAAGTTAGACCAATACCTGGTACATTGCACGTCGCAGTTTGACGCAGACTTGGTCCAATGATTGTTAAGAGGGGACCCCTGAAAATAATGGATTTTCGTGATTTTTTTTTCGGATGTTACGAATAAAGTAAAGTGTTCGGGTATTTTGATGATTGTTTAAGATATATTTGAAGATGTATTTTCCATTCTTTGAGTGCACGAATACTGATTATGACGCTGTTGACGGCTGGATGCGTAGATGTTGTCTGAAAATCGGTACCTTGTTGGTGGTATCGGTTCTGAAGCAACGAGGTGTCGTAGAACAAATTTTAATGAATATTTTGAAACTTTAAGACAATACTTAAAGCGTTACATAGGGGTTTTTTGAAAATTCGAAAAATTGCCAAAACGGCGGCCATTTTCGTTAAAAATTAGACATTTTTCATGAAAAATCTCTAAATAGCGATTTTTCAAAAATCGAAAAAATGATATATCGAAAAACGGCTATGTAACGCCGATAATTCATTTTTACATGCTGATAAACAATTTCAGCCAGATCGGTCGAGTAGATCCTGAGATATCGACACCACCAGTTGAAATAACATGGTTTCGAGAAAAACGCGCTTTAAAATTCGTACATACCTTAAGGTGACTTCATACTTTTGTGGCTGTAACTTTCCATATTTCGTTTCCATAAAATACGATAAATTTTTTTAGGACAACATTTCTGAGGACATAAACTTCCCAAAAATGCAAGAAACAAAAATTCGATTTTTTCGATTTTCTAGACCGGGGTCCTCCCTTAAACAATCGTAATTCTCATGATGCTATTCGGTATCATCGATTAGCTTTTTCGTTAAAATACCAACATTATCAGAATTGTTTAATGTTGGATACAAGATGATGATGTGTGAAAATGTATATTAACTGTCATGAAGAAAACATTCGAATTCTTAGAGGTGGAAAACTATTGTTACTCTTTCGTTCCATTGGTTTTGGTAGTCCTGAGAAGGACTGTTTGTTTTTAAATAAGTTTCAAATGAAAAGCACCAGTGCACTTTACTTTTTGGCAGCAGCTTTCTTCGGAGCAGCTTTCTTTGCTGGTGCTGCCTTTTTCGGTTTTGGAGTTTTAGGCTTCTTCGCTGCTGTCTTCGATGCTTTGGTTGGTTTCTGTTTGGAAGCGGCTGCTTTCTTTACGGTTCCAGCCTTTTTGGCGGTTTTGGCGACGACAGCTTTAGCCTTCTTCTGAACCGCTTTTTTTGCTGGTGCTTCCTTCGGCTTTTTGGCAGCAGCAGTTTTAGAAGTGGCTGCCTTTTTGGCGACTTTCTTTTCCCCTGCAGGTTTCTTCCCAGTCGCAGCTTTCTTTGGTTTCTTCTCGCCCGCAGGTGTCTTATCCTTAGGTTTGATTTTGAAGGATCCCGATGCTCCACTTCCTTTGGTTTGCACAAGATTACCTTTCTCGACACCACTCTTCAAAGATTTTTTTATGAAAGTTGAGAGCTTAGCAACATCACACTTGTAATTGGCACCGATATACTTCTTGATGGCCTGAAGAGAAGATCCATTACGTTCCTTTAAGGTCTTGATGGCGGCCAGAACCATTTCGTTCACTGGTGGATGGGTGGCTGGCTTTTTTGGTTTCTTATCCTCTCCTTTAGGAGCACGAGCCTTTTTCGGTGTCTTGGCTGGAGATGCAGCAACTGATGCTGCGGGAACGACTTCAGTAGCTGTTTCGGCCATTTTATTCACTGTGTTTCACTGCTATGTTTCAACGAAATGCTGAATTCATTGATGCGCTCGGTGCCGCCGTTTGTGCTCGGAATCGAAAACTGTGTTAGGGAAACTCAAAGCGTTCGTTTAAATTTGCTGTTGAGAAAACATTTCGCGTATTTGTAATTTATGTTTTAAAAAATGTTACTTTTCTTTGTTACAGTCCTCACATGTTTATCAGATACCTTATTTAATATTTACTATGATGTTTGAGCTACCATTTAAAGTTGCTCTGTTTTTAAAAGTCCAAGCCGATACTCAATAATTTACGATAAATGCTAATGATATGTATCAGAAGTATCAACACTCTGTCGAAAATGTTCAATTTTCTTACATTGCAAAAGATAAACAGTTATTAAACCTAATTCTAATGAAATAGGGACAATTTTTCGATATATGGATACCAGAATTGAATGTTTTTTCCCAACATTACGAAGCATTCTTATCAAAACTTGGGGCAATCGGAGTAGCTAAAGCAATTTTTGATTTCCGTTCGTTATCATAAGAAATATTATCCTTTTACAAGATTATCAATCTTATTTCAATTTATTCATTTGTTGGAATAATATATTTACTGATCCGAGACAAAACACTCAATATTTCATTTTCTGAAATACTTCATGTTTCGACCCAAGGGTTGATTCGTTAGACAAACAGTCTGTCATCACTTGTGTTATCGGTGATATGTTACGACAATCAAATGGTAGTTTTATTCAATATAGTTATTTCAAAGATAAACGTGAACACAATACAAAAATTATATCTAAATAACCCATTATGTAGGGAATTTTTAGTTATTTCACAGTTTGGTGTAAACAGTGGTAGAATAGAAAATACTGTTACCATAAACGAGATCTGCCTTTTTCGATATGCGATTTTTTTCGTTAATTTTTTTTTTTTTTTGAAATCATTTATCTTCTTCATAGTTAATAATCATCAATATCAATTCTTATAAAATAATAAATTCAATATTTTTCTCCATTTACGAATCGGTTTTATTTTTCGGACTATCTTATATTACTTTTCGTGATCTGCGGCCAAAATCGAGATTTCATTTTGTCTCTGACTACAAGGTATTTTTGTGTAGACTTTTTTTTTTGAGTATGGTGATGGAATTAAATACACTACCGATAAAAAAAAAACATTTGAATGATCAACTAAACCCAATTCCTCTATAAATTATTGGAAAATTACGTAATGGATACAGCAGAGTTTAGTTGGGTGATCTCGAAAGCATACACGGTTTGCTGACGGGCGCCGAACGCGAATAAAGTGTCTTTCTCAAGACAGGTCAGGAAGGAGTTGGAAATAGAGTTTTCTGTGGGATCTTCTCAAGACTAGAGACGAATGAACTTTAAAGTCTCTATAATTCAAGAAGAAGAAGGAGAAGATAATGGATACAGATTGCTATGAGAAAATTTCTTACTGTTCTACATGTAAACATGTTACAAAATAACGAAAATAAGCAAACATACCTTGAAATCAGTGACACATTAGAATACAGATTACAAAAAGGGAACAATGTCCTAAAAATAAAATATCTTGCATATAAAACTAGCACCCAAATAAGGAAAAAGGACTCACTCTAGCAGCGTATTTATTATTTACACCATCAATGTACATGTTAAAGGAATTACTATTGGTGATTGATAAAATAATAAAATAGAAGAAATACTTAAACAAAATTAACTGAACAGTCATTTCAAGAAATTAAGAACATACATTCAAACGCACTACATTATAATAAAATTCACTCCATTACTACATGTACATGTAAATGTTCAGACATAAATATTATAAACATCATAATAATTATCTTTTGAATGCGTATATTGAATTGATATACCAGTTGGATTTCGTAACTCAAAATCGATAACCCAAAAGGTCAGTTTGTCGATGGTATAACATGTCTTGGGTCGTGAATCGTTTATATAAAATCATGGAAAATTGAGAGAAAATATGGCGTATTTTATCTCGGGGTTGTATGTTCTATATTATTTTCACAAACGGATAAATTGATAGAAGATTGATACTCTTGCCTGAGCTGTGCCTGATGTATCATATGACAACAAATGGAAATCAAAAATTGCTTCAGCTGCTCCGATTACTCCAAAGTAAAGATGAAAATGCTTCGCTGTGTTATTAAGTGAGCACTCGATTCTGGTATCAATAGATCGGGAAAATGTTCCCATTTTATAAAAATGCAGTTTAATAACTGTCTATTTTTTGCAATGTGAGAAATTTGAACATTTTCGACATAGTGTTGATACTTCTGATACATATCATCTGCTTTTATGGAGAATTTTTAGCGCATCGGTTGGGGAATTCAAATTTAGAACAACTTTAAATGGTATATTGAATATCATAGTGAATAATAAGTAGTGCATCTGGTAAAAATATGAAAACAAAACAGAGAAAATTGACATTTCTTAAAGTATGAATTACAAAAACGCAAAATGTTTTTCCAACATAAAACTCAAACGAACACATTGAGTTTCCCTAACACAGATGTCGATTTCAATCATTAGTCGTCAACAAAAAAAAAATCAGCATCCCGTCGAACTATAGCAGTGAAACACAGTGAATAAAATGGCCGAAACAGCTACTGAAGTCGTTCCCGCAGCATCAGTTGCTGCATCTCCAGCCAAGACACCGAAAAAGGCTCGTGCTCCTAAAGGAGAGGGTAAGAAACCGAAAAAGTCAGCCACCCATCCACCAGTGAATGAAATGGTTTTAGCCGCCATCAAGACTTTGAAGGAACGTAATGGATCATCTCTTCAGGCGATCAAGAAGTATATCGGTGCCAATTACAAGTGTGACGTTGCTAAGCTCTCAACTTTCATTAAAAAATCTTTGAAGAGTGGTGTCGAGAAAGGTAATCTTGTGCAAACCAAAGGAAGTGGAGCATCAGGATCTTTTAAAATTAAATCAAAGGACAAGAAACCAGAGGGCGAAAAGAAACCTAAGAAAACAACGGCTGCGAAAAAGCCTACTGGAGAGAAGAAAGTCGCCAAAAAGGCAGCTACTTCCAAAACTGCTGCTGACAAAAAACTAAAGGCAGCACCATCAAAGAAAGCTGTTGAGAAGAAGGCTAAAGCAGCCGTCGCAAAGAATGCCAAAAAGGCTGGAACAGTGAAGACAGCAGCCGCTCCCAAACAGAAATCAACCAGACCATCGAAAACAGCAACGAAGAAACCAAAAACTCCCAAACCGAAAAAAGCTACTCCGGCTAAGAAAATCGCTCCGAAAAAACCCGCTACCAAGAAGTAAAGTTTCTCATCGGGAAATTCATTTAAAAACAAACAGTCCTTCTCAGGACTACCAAACACAATGAATCGAAAGAGTAACAATAATTTTCCACCTCTAATAACTCATATATTTTCTTCATGACAGTCAATAAACATTTATTAGATTTATTATTTTATTTCATTCATGTTGACGGGTGCAATTAAAAAAATGAATTTCGGTCACGTCACGGAAATTTTCCAATTTTGAGCGTTTATTGTTTAGTCATTTCTTAACGGAACAATGAGATTTTTGCACAATTTGCAATTTAAACTCTCAAAGATATTCAGAATGAACGTGCAACATATATTATAACGTAATCCTACGTAAACTATGAGGGTCGTGTCTCGGCCACAAGTCTTCCACTTTTTCCAACGAAAAGAGTGATACCGTAATGTATAATTCTTGATAAACGATTTACTAGAATACATTGGCCCAAGTCTCTGTCAAATGACGATTTGTCTTGAAATGTGTTAAGTTTGGACCAAATTCAATTGAAATTATCATAATCGTTCAATGATTACAAGTACATAAGCTTCGCTTGCGATGATTCATCATTCAACGCATAATCCACAGACACAGACATTCAAAAAAGAAAAAAAAAGAAAGAAATTATTATCCATAAATTAAATTACATGTCTTATAACATCATAAATAAAATTATCTTGCTAATGAACAATAACTGCTTTGAAAACATTTAAAAGAACTCTTTACATGAGAAATATTGTGGCCCTGAAAAGAGCCGTTTTGTTGAACCGTACACCAAATTATATCATTTAACCTCCGAAACCATAGAGAGTACGACCTTGGCGTTTCAAAGCGTACACAACGTCCATTGCGGTAACCGTCTTCCGTTTGGCGTGTTCGGTATAGGTAACAGCATCTCGGATAACGTTTTCCAGAAATACTTTCAGCACACCACGAGTTTCTTCGTAGATGAGACCGGAAATACGCTTCACTCCCCCACGACGAGCCAAACGACGGATAGCGGGCTTTGTGATTCCCTGGATGTTATCACGCAGAACCTTACGATGACGCTTGGCTCCTCCTTTGCCCAGTCCCTTTCCTCCTTTACCACGGCCAGTCATTTTTCTGGACTATTTTAGATTGTTTTCGAGTTCAAACGATGAATGAAACTGATGCTGTTTGCCTCTAACGGTACCCTCTTTTATACATGAATGAAAATATTTCCTTCTTCTTCATGTTGTCATTCTTCTCTTTTTTGCTTTTTCCTCTTTGTTTCCTATAAAAGCGAGGGAATGCGTTGAACTTTCCCATTCATTCATCAACTTTGAAACCGTTAACTCTACTGAAATCGTAAGCAATGGCTCGTACCAAGCAGACCGCGCGTAAATCCACCGGAGGAAAGGCTCCTCGCAAACAGTTGGCCACTAAAGCTGCTCGTAAAAGTGCTCCAGCTACCGGAGGAGTCAAGAAGCCACATCGTTATCGACCAGGAACCGTCGCTTTGCGTGAAATTCGTCGTTATCAAAAGTCGACTGAATTACTGATTCGTAAGCTTCCATTCCAACGTTTGGTTCGTGAGATCGCTCAGGATTTTAAGACCGATCTTCGCTTCCAGAGCTCGGCTGTTATGGCTCTGCAGGAAGCAAGTGAAGCTTATCTGGTCGGATTATTCGAAGATACCAATCTGTGTGCCATCCATGCCAAACGAGTCACCATTATGCCGAAAGACATTCAATTGGCTCGTCGTATTCGTGGAGAACGCGCCTAAATTTGACCTTCATTCTCAACCAAACGGCCCTTTTCAGGGCCACTAACTTATGCGAAAAGAGTTTGAGTAAGGTGAATGATTTTGGTTTGTCCACTTCTTTGAATGCTCTAGTTAGCGCACCTGTGTCAAATCAGGTATTCAAATGTTTCCAAACATATAAATAAAATTGTCTTTTTCATGATTTACAGTAGTTTTATAGAATATTTTGACGGATTCGTATGTTTTGAAGGTTTACAAAGTCCACCTTCTAATGGTGTCAACGCGCCCTCATTTGAGCTAACTTTTAATCAATCGCCAGATGATAGTTTGGTACGTATTCAGACCTTTTCTGGATTATGACACATACAAATATTGTAAACACCATTTATATCAGATTTATATATCTAAATTATGTAATTGATGCATCTCGATGACCTCAATTTTGATCATGGTTTGTTCGATGCCCTGATGTTGGCAATAAAAAATACAACATCTACTCTGAAATTCGATTTTCTTCATTCAAAAATGGTGATTTCTAAAACCGATTAAACCGGACAATCTTTGAAAAAACATTTAAAAAAATGAACAATTGGAACGCCTTATGGTATTATTAGCAATTAGAGACTGGGGGCTTTCCAACGAACCCAAACTCGTCTTGATTACATGTGTGATTTTCAAAAAGAAAAATCGATTTGCATTATTTGCTAGTTGCGTGAAAACACCCAAAATCGGACAAACCAACATTAAGGTAAATAATGAGTTTTCTAACATTAGTATTACATACGTTGTGACACGATGTAGACAAATATTCCCGAATATGAATGACGCTCTGAGCCTAGCGGTCAATGTTATTCTAGAAGATAACTTTTGATGAAAAACATGTTTCCATACATATGATCAAATCTGAACTATTTCAAAGCTAACGAACTAATTTTAGTTGTGCACAATGTTTGCTTGTACTCTACGTTCTCTGAATAACCAGTTAGGATTATTGAGTAATGTTTTCTGAGTACAAAGTTCAAATTTTGTTTCGAGGGGTCTTTCATTTATTTTTATTATTTTGACTGATGTTTTGATAAATCCTGCCAAACTTCTCATCGATTCGTTTATCTTGGTGTAGATAGTTGTTAACTCTTTTAATTTTACTGCAATTTCATTTGGGACAGATCATGTTGGGTCTTGAATTAGAATCTACAAAACACAAGAGTTGGCAATTGAATATTGGATGCTCAATTGTTGAATTCACTTATTGCACTATGAATTCTGTATAAAATCATCATGTAAGTCTCGAAATGTGCTTTACAAACTTCTCAATAAGTTGTATTAATTTAAATCATGACGTCGAGTCATTTCGGATACTTTTTGTGATGAAACTCATACGAGAGGGGAATCATTATCAATCGAATCAAACTACTAGAGAACTTTTTTCCCAAACTCTTGTCAAACAGATTTGTGGCCCTGAAAAGGGCCGTTGATTTTATGCTACATCACTCGGGATTTACTTGGAGCTGGTATACTTCGTGACGGCCTTGGTTCCTTCGGAGACAGCGTGTTTGGCCAATTCTCCTGGCAGCAGTAAACGAACTGCGGTTTGAATTTCACGAGAAGTTATCGTTGAACGTTTGTTGTAATGCGCCAAGCGAGATGATTCAGCGGCGATGCGTTCGAAAATATCATTCACAAAGCTGTTCATGATACTCATGGCTTTGGATGAAATACCCGTGTCAGGATGGACTTGTTTCAACACTTTGTAAATGTAGATAGCGTAGCTTTCCTTCCTGCGGACCTTCTTCTTTTTCTTGTCGGTCTTGGTAATACTTTTCTGGGCCTTTCCGGACTTCTTCGCTGCCTTTCCACTGGTTTTAGGAGCCATTGCTATGTTGTACCGCTTTTACTGTTCGAGAGGAACTAATGTCGAAAGCAAAGGAAACATCACGTTTTGTGCTCAGTCAGGGTAGAATGTATGACCGTCCCCTTTCGTTTATGTTGTCATTTCATTATATTCGTAGCACCGGCTGAATGGAAGACTAATAATGGTAGAGTAGGTATAAAAGAGGGTTCGCTTTCCGAAAATTTTCATCAGTACAGTTTCGCTCTGCTCGTGAATAATTTCATAATTATATAACAAAAAATGTCTGGACGTGGTAAAGGAGGAAAAGTAAAGGGGAAGGCAAAGTCCCGTTCAAATCGTGCTGGATTGCAGTTCCCAGTGGGTCGTATTCATCGTCTGCTCAGGAAGGGAAACTATGCCGAACGTGTTGGAGCTGGAGCACCCGTTTACCTGGCCGCAGTGATGGAATATTTGGCCGCTGAAGTGTTGGAATTGGCAGGAAATGCCGCTCGTGACAACAAGAAGACCAGAATTATCCCACGTCATCTGCAGTTGGCTATCCGTAATGACGAAGAATTGAATAAGCTGCTGTCGGGTGTAACTATTGCTCAAGGCGGAGTTTTGCCCAACATCCAAGCTGTTCTACTGCCCAAAAAGACCGAGAAGAAAGCTTAAATAAACAACGAATTCGAATTACATGAAAACCGAGAACCCAACCGTCCTTTTCAGGACGACAAAACATTCTTAACTAAGAGTAACAATATTTTTTTTGCCTACGATTTGCCATTTGTTTCGATCAAATCCAATCCTCAGTTACAGTGTACATTAAGATTAGGAAAGCATTTGTTTCAAAAACGATATGAGTACATCGTTACACTAATTTGAAATCTTAATCTAAGCTCAGACGGCATAACGCGGCGAGGAATGTGTCCAGATGAAACCGAATATAGGGACATGAAATCAACACTGGCAAACAGTATTAATTACACAAGCGAAATTTTGTTGGGTAAAACATGATGATCTCACGCAGGTAGTCGAGCTGGCCCAAAGGAACCAAATTTACAGAGGGTATACCAGCTGCCAGAAAAAAAAACATTTCCGTCCATATGTACATATCATTTGTAATTTAGGCATAAACGACCTCTTAGTAGGAAGCAACAAAAAAAAGTAAAAAGGTAGCAAAATCCAGAAGTGCTGCTTTTTTTAAAGAGAAAGGAAAGGGGAATGGATACATAGATAAATGTAGTTGGCTAAATAAAATCATTAGTAATTCTTGATGAGACATCGCAAACTGGTACGCTTGAGTGTACTCTTTCGTACCTCTCAATCGGAAGCCAGCTTAGTCCTTTCAGTTTTTTCATGTTAAACCCTTTAAACCTGCCCTTCGTCGAAACTCTGGGGACAATAGAGTGTCGCCATGTTTCAAGTGATCTCCTCTCTCCACTCTTTCGTTCAGCGGTATCAATACCAGTATCATTAAATGTTAGCTGTAACCCAACACACATAAGTAGCTTCATAGCTATTGATGTCCTGGCATTGATATCGTTGGATTCGATAAGACATAAATATGTTTTTCACCCGACAATGCAATATGAGGGGCTTAGAATGAAAGGCGTGTAAGTGATTTGATCGATTTCTCTACTTCTACTCTCTCTCTTTTTTGGTCATAGCTTAGCTGCAAATACATTCCCAGCTGTATTTGACAATGTGGAAGATAGGTCAGAACCTCACATATCAGATTCTATAGCAAACTTAAATTGGAACGTTTTTGCAATTGAGTTATTAACTAAAGAAAAAGTTGATGAAGAGAAATCGATCAAGTCACTTACACCCCTTGCATTCTAAGCCTCTCATATGTCATAATTCAGCTCGCGCAATTTTTCATATTTTCTGTTGAGACTCAGCCTAGGTTCCATCAAAGTTCACATTTGACAATAGTTCAAACAGAGAAAAAAAAACACATTTTTCAATTTTCACAAACATTTCGATAATGGTTATCATGATAACACGTATACGCAATAGGCCAAACAATGGATTGAAAGCAACGAAAAACCATTATTTGAATTTTATGTGAATATCCAGAATTGAGATTGCAAATTAATTGAAAGTGGATATAAAGTGCCCTGTGTCTCTATCACTTCAAAATTAGATTAGGTTGAAGTAACGATCCTAATAGATATTGTGATCGCTCAGTTCACGTGAATATTGCATGGTTTCTATGCGTGTGAACAACTCTGGCATGAATGTTTGACTTTCGTATAGTTATTCGCTAAATATAATGGTCATACATATACACACTTGTGAAAGAATTTCACTTGTGGAAGAATTGTAAACGGTAAACTATAAACTAATCGGTGGCTTATGGTAACTTTTAACAGTTACAGTTTCGGGGATATTTTTTTATAAAAATGGACAATATCTACAAGAAAACAAGAAAAAGAAAAGGAAGTTTTTAGAAATCCTTTTATAAAAGATTGTATATATATGCCCCATCTAGAAAAAGGCATTAATTCTTAGTTTACCAAGAATTAAGAGACAATAAATATTAGAAATATGCAAACTCTATATTCCAGCACCTTTATCATCTGGTAATTATCTAGAATACGTTATACATTCTTCTCCTTCTCATTCTTCTCACCGAAAAAAATATGTTTACTTCGAGCATGCAGTTATACTATGTTCCGATTCTTACTCCAGTGAAACCACAATCGATTAATACGTTTTTATGTTATTTTTTAGCTCTTTATACTTCCATGAATTATATTCAGTTGCTTACTTTTAATTAATAAAATTTGAATTTTATTAATTGAATTAGAACGAAGATAACATATTTTTAGGAGTTTTTTCATTCAATCATACTCTCTTCTTCAAATAAATGCCAATAAAGCCTGAAAAATACACAATGGCAACGTGTTATGATTTTGCACGCGAGTATAGGAGGGTTAAAGAGACTTTGGACTGTTCATTCGCCTCTAATAAAAAAAAAACACATACAAAGTTGAGGTGTTTCGCATGTAAACTCGACCGTATTATCCTACTACGAGATGCTACGAGTACAGTCATCTTCGAATACATTGCCCCAATCTAAAACGATGCTATAATTGTTTCAATAAACACGAAGAAGTACCTAGGAGTCACAATTCTGCCGAAATTGGGGTGGAAGTCATTGACCCAGTAGCCGACACTGTGAAATTGTAGTGCGCCGTATGAACCGAAATCAGTATATCGTGTAAATTTTTGAATGAATTGATCGACGTCAATGTAGGAAATAATGTTGCCGAATGTCTACATTTTGTTTTCTGCTGATCTAGAAATTCATTTGTTGATCTGTTAGCAATCACAATTTTATTCTTACAATACGATTTCTACGTTCAATTTTTTTTACAATACGAAGATCTATTGTCCTATTCCTGTCATCCTGCACCTGCTCCCACGGCACGTATTACCCATAATTTGCTACACCGTACCTCCACCTAGCCTTGAGCTGATCTTTATCCCTAGCAAAAAATGGTTTGGTTTTTGATTATAGAGATTTCAAACTTTTCAGTTCTTTCGTCTCTAGCCTTGAGAAAGCATCTTGGAAAAACTTTACTCTACTCCTGCACTAATGAGCAAAAAATTAATTTGACAAGCTGCTGTCTCGCGTGTACGCAACTACTCCCAGTGGATCACGCCATGACGATTCCAAAATACGCAAAAAGTTTCAAAAAAAACTATTACCAAACATGTTTTCATTTTATCCGGTTACTTATAACTCACCCGTTCGGGTAAAGCTCTGTATCAGAGATGCCAGATGTGAAGACCTTCATTTAATTTAAAGGCGTTTCGAACACATTCTAAGGTATAACCAGAAGCATTCCGGCCCTTTCCATCCGTTCAGCAATAGTGAGAAGCATTTTACGCACGATACATTGAATTGATACGGCGCGCTGTGATTTTCTTTTCTGCGAATTACGCATCGTCGGTTTCTGGTCAATGACTTCTACTATAATTTCGACAGAAGGGTTCCTCCTCGATTGCTCTTCGTGTCCATTGATCCAATTACGCTCTCTCACGCAACATCCGAACCAGATTGCGAGAGAGGCTAGCTAAAGAAAACAAAACCGAAGTTTTTTGCTATAGAGTATTAGTAGCAAACGCGGAGATCACCAACACAAAATCAATCGAGAGAGATCCACGAATACTTCAGATGAAGAGAAGTTGTTACACCACCACCAAGAACGGTCGCTTATACCGTCCCGCTCGCAATAAGAGCATTATTTTGCGCTGGCTGAATTTAACTAAGAACCAACCAATTTGTAATAATTTGGATAGCGTTTCTCGTGGATGCGGCTGATATAGTTTAAATGGTAGTGTTGTACGGTGTAGGAGGCCACCGTCTAGTTTGGTCAATTCCGGATAACTGGGGTTGCTGTCAAGTTGAATAAAAAGTTGATTACATGCTGCTGTGTTATCGTTGTGCGAGTTCGATGGCCTGGGAACAAAATTATGAAAAATATTGTGTAATTGCACAAGTGCATTTCTGAAGTTGCCGGTAGTGTCGCGGATTTTTGATAACGTGGTTATTTCCCGCGTCATCCAGTTCAGTTTTCCGGTCAGTCTCAGTCTCAGCAAACACAAGCGCTTAAAAAGGCTACTGACAGTTAGTAACAGAAATATACTGCCAAGTCGTATATATCGCAGTGATAATATTACGTAATATAATAAAATCCATGTAATTTTCCCGTGTTTGATGAAATAAGAGTGCTATGACAACACAGAGCATGAAAGGAAAAGGCTTCCATTTTGTCAGTGAAGGAAGCAGCGCGAAGAACGGAGGGTGGTTTTGAAGCTAATCAAAGAGCTCCAGCACCATGTTTAAAGGTAAGTGAGCATATTCTATACATATAGTGGTAGTGGGTGCAAATTGGTCATAGGGGGCAAAGTGGTCACCTGCTTGTTTGGTAGTATAACTATTGACTATAGATGCCGTATTGATAGTCACCTTAAGTTTGGAGAAATTAATTACTTTTGAGCCACCCTGTACTTCAGTAGAGCTGTCGCATGTTACAATATAAATAAAAACAGAAATTGCTCTCTCGATAGCCATTAGGCCGTAGTTTTGTGCGCATGGTATCTAAGGAATTTCTCGTGAAATTTAGTTTATTCAATCTGATATATTGGACAAATCATCAGTTTGGACGCCTGTTCACATATTCTAGGAGAGGTGAACACATATTTTGTTTAATCTCTGCGATTAATTAGCATTAGAATTTACTTTGATGTTTGGGGCAAAGTACAATACAATGTTTTGTTTACTAAAGCTGATATACCACACCACATTCTGCTCTTATAAAGGATCCTTTTGTGGGTTTGACCCTGGATAAATATGCCACTCCAACTAAACCAAGCCTAGTTATGCGGAACGTTATGTGTTTCTTACTATGTTTTTGTATGCATGAGAAAATTTAAATTGAGACTCTAGGTGAATAGGCCAAGCTTATTTCAAACAAGTACCTACTATATCAAATGTGATTTCAATTGTGATTTGATTGATTTCAATGTGAAATTTGAACGAAAAAATCGCATAAATCTATCCCATTTATTTAGATATGTGCGAGCGCCCACTTTGTCCCCACCAGGTAACCACTTTACCTCCAAGCAAAAAAAAAGTTCGATTTTTCACCTTTTTTCTATTGATGAAAAGTGTACTATTTTGAATTTTAATAGTAAAAGCCGTTTGCTATCTTGAACAACAATGAGTTGAACTATAATATTCTTCGAGAAACGGGAATTGAATCGATATGTGGACGCTGGGAATGAACATATTCCTTAGGGTGACCACTATGCCCCCACTTCCCTTACAGCCATTTCATGCCAAACCGATATAGTGTAACAGGATCACTGGACCACCTACAACCCGATACACATGCCCTTATGGCAACAAAATTCTAGCAAGTGCGTCACGCTGTGCAACCAAAATAAACATGCGAACCATGTCGTAAATTCAGGCCAAGGTTCCGATGGTTATTTATTGCATAATATGACGCGCTGACCATTAACTTCCTTTGTTTACTTTTGCACTTCTTCGCTAGCTTCGCTAGCGTGAATTTAATGACAAACACATGCTTGCGCAAATGCGCAAACGTTTCCTATTTATGCTTTCGATTCCGGTTGACATCTTTTCGGACACATGTGTTATGTGTTTTACTACAATTCGCCTGACCACGCATAATAATAGAATTTAGGTTGTAGCTAGTTGTAAGAAATAAACGAATTGAATAAAAGGGAGTCTGACCCAGTTGGGCGGACTCAGTACGAACGCGTACGTGAAAGTCTTTTCATATAACCGAAAGAAACTACTGGGTGTCCACATAGCGATCCTGCGACCTGCGACATGGCGACCGTGACAGGACTAGTGTGATCTGTGCGGTACTAAGGGTGAGCCGGAAAGTGTTGTTGTGCGACTGAACAGAAACCAATTAAGCAAATTAAGGTGCAAACAGTGATCTACAAATTTATTTCTCTCGAAAGAATAAAGGGAGTGATAGACGTTGGTCAAAGATTGTAGTGAAAGAAGAAGAAAATTCCGACAATGAATCGCTTGTTCCGGATTGATTGAACAATAAAGACATGCTGTCGAGCATATACAGCAAAGTGGAAAGCATGTTGAAGGAAAATGATTCCTGCACGGAGTCGGTTGGAGAAGCTCATTTGTTTGTGCCATCGTTGTCTGCTGAGAAGTTTGATTCACGATCGATGTTTACGTTGAACTGCAAGTGCTCTAATCCTTATAGAGTCATTAACTGAACAAACCTATCCTTACATCAGAACCACCGAGCCGTCGGGGCCCAGCGCGAGACAAAAAGACAAAAAAATTATTTTAGCTGGTGCTGGTGAAAAAAAAAAAAAGAGAGTGATTTGTGATTTGTGAGTGCTGATAAATGAGACGCATGACAGAATCAGCGAATCGATATTGAAAGCAGCAAAACAGGTGCGCGAGGGCATGACGCTAAAACACACCACTGGGTAGCCTCAACGGTCAGCAAGGCATTCCCATTTAAAGAGGCGTTCCCGCAATACAGTGATTCCGTTGGTACTTGCAATCGTACTGGTACCACCTGCAGCAGTAGCGTTACTTCACCACAGCATCGCTAAGTGTTACCCCCTCGTCAACATAGAAGGAAATCAACTAAGTCAGACAGGAAGCAGCCATCACATGCAGAGGTGCCGGATGGAAAAGCAAGGCGGGTGAGCTCCTGAAATCATTATATATATAAGCAGTTCTTAAAAAAAAAAAAAAAAAAAAAAAAAAAAAAACGAAAGTAAAAAGTGGTTCTCAAATGGGGATCAACATAGGGTAGGAGCCTGCCTGTTGGTCTCAAATGTTCCTATCTCACGCCTCCACGAAGATCATATGACGACATTTTTAGATCGGGCGTGAACTGGAAACACACACCTGGTCTTGGCTCCGAGAACGGGTGTCGAAAGTGGCTAAGTGAGGGGGTGCGAGCGAGTCAGAGCGCTATATCTCTCCCGGGGAAGGCCTCCCGGGTCATGGAGGCCTTGCCAACCCGCTGTCTCCCGGGCAAAGGAGATACACCCAATAAAATGGAGCTACGATCACGAAGAATAATTAGAATGCGATCACCCGAGGAGGGTCCCCGAACTGGAGCTGGTCCTGGAACGGGCGTAAGAGCGAGCGGCCAGCGGCTGGAGGGCGATGTGCAAGAGCGGGCCACCAGCCGGGTTCAACCCGAAGAGCTACCGCCACACGGAAACAGCAGCCATCGACATCACCCAAGAAACGCTGCGCCTACGAGACGTGTTGCGACTGCCAGACGACAGTCGTCCACACTTGTGGGTACCACTAGGCGCCGGATCATGTGGACACACGAAATGAATGAATTCGTGATCCGCGCCTATTACATCTGCACTGCTTTGGAGACGGACATGAGCGGTCGCCCTCGAATACTAACAATGTTCGAGGAAGCGTATCCAGAGTTCGTCGGGAGGCTTGATCAGAACGCGATGAACGCGAGGCGTAGAGCGATAGTACGCAACAACATGCTCTCCCAAACGCAAATCGACGAGATCAAGCAGCAGGTGCAGAGAGAAATAAGCTCCAGGAACAACAGAGCAAGCGATGTGTCGAGACGAAGTTCAGTACGGCTGAGCAATTCATTCGCGAGTGGGGCACGCGAATCAGCACCAGTGGAGGCCACAGTACAACAACCCCCTGAGCCGGAAGACCCACAGCCAGATCAACAACTACTACGCGATCTGGTCTTCCATTACGACGAGGCGATCTCACAGTTCCGCGACACAGACCCATTGTCGCGCCCCAGGATCCCGAAGTTGCAGCATTCCCGCAGGCTGACAAGTGCAGTAAAGCTCATGAACGAGCACGTTCTTCCGCTGCACTTGGTTGATGCTGAGAACATGGAGGAGCTGCAACTGAAAGTTTACTGTGCTGCTGTGGCGACCGCCAAAAGTTTAGGATACCGTATTAGGCCAAGAGGCGGACTGCTCCAACATCTCCGTGAAAGGCGTGAGCCTCCATGGCGAAGGAGATTGGAGCAACGGATCCTAAACAAGCGCGCCGCAATTGGAAGACTGATGGCGTACAAAAGAGGCAGCAGATCGGTGAAATTATGTCGCCAAGTTGCTGTGATCGTGCGGCCTACTGAACTTCGCCAGCTGGGAGCTCACCAGCTGACGGAAAAACTCGACACACTGGTACAGCAATTGAGCGTCCTTACAAAACGGCTGAAACGTTACTCTGACTCTGCAAAGCGCCAGGAACAAAATCGGATGTTCAGAGATAACGAAAAAGCGTTCTACGACCACATTAGCGACGAGAAGCCCGACTACCGCGAAGGTTTGCCAGATATTAGCGATGTGACGAACTTCTGGGCTGGTATTTGGGAGACCCCAATAGAACATCGCGACGGGCAAATGTGGTTAAGACGGGAGGAGGAGAGTTGTGGTGAAATTGGAGAGATGCCAGCTATCATCGTCGGAGAGAACGATGTCCGCGAAGCCTCGCGGTACCTGAGGAACTGGGCAGCACCGGGCCCCGATGGTGTCCAGAACTTTTGGCACAAGAAGCTGACCGTCGCACATCCAAAGATAGCTGAGTGCTTCAACAAGGTGCTACGTGACCCACACAACCTTCCTGAATTCGCCACCCGTGGCGTCACCTTCCTCCTCCCGAAAGACAGCAACACATTGAACCCATCAAAGTACAGACCGATAACGTGCCTATCGAGTCTGTACAAAATACTGAGCAGCATAATTACCGCCAAAGTTTCTGCTCACTGCGAACAGCATCACATCATCGCAGAAGAGCAGAAAGGATGCAGGAAAAATACGCATGGCTGCAAAGACCAGGCCATCATCGACGCAGTCATAGTCGGCCAGGCGGTATATAACCAGCGGAACCTAAGTATGGCCTACATCGATTACAGGAAGGCTTATGACTCCATACCTCACTCGTTTCTCGTCCGGGTATTGGAGCTCTACAAAATTGATCCCGTCGTCGTTAGGTTCCTGCAGCATGCGATGAGGCAGTGGAGCACGTCTCTGCACCTCAGTGATGGGGAAAATGTGTTGCAGTCTAGAACGCTGCAGATAAAGAGGGGGATATTCCAAGGCGACTCTTTCAGCCCGCTTTGGTTTTGTCTGGCACTGAACCCCCTCAGTAGGACGCTCAATAGAAACGGTCATGGCTATAAAATAAGGTATGGCGACGGCGCCCACGAAGAAGTGACCCATACCTTCTACATGGATGATCTCAAGGTCTACGCTGATTCACGTCAGCGTCTAGGTGTAGCTATCCGGGTTGTCGAAGACATAAGCAGGGACATCTGCATGGAGTTCGGCCTCGACAAGTGTCGCTGTGTCCACCTGCTGAAAGGACAACTTACCGAATCCGGAGGCTACGAGGTCTATGACGGCGAGTTTATAAGAGACATGGTTCGTGGCGAATCCTATAAATATCTTGGATTCCGACAGCTCACCGGGATTCGCCACTCCGACATCAAGACGGAGCTGCGAGACAAGTTCTTGAGTCGAGTGAACTGTGTCCTGAGGACTTTCCTCAACGCGGGGAACAAGGTACGCGCGATCAACACATTCGCGGTTCCCCTGCTGACCTTCAGTTTTGGTGTAGTCAAATGGAGCAAAACTGACCTAGAGGACCTTGAGAGGAGGATGAGGAAAGCATTCAAAGAGGCCGGAATGCACCATCCTCAATCGGCACTGGAGAGAGTTTCACTACCACGCAAAGAAGGGGGACTTGGAATAGTCGACATATCTGCACTGTGTGTTGCCCAGGTACGACAACTGCGCGAGTACTTCGCAGAACGCGCCAACCAAAACGCGCTATACCGGGCTGTCTGCGCCGCCGACAGAGGATACAGCGCTCTGCACTTGGCGCAAGCGGAGTACCAACTCAACTGCAATCTGCAGACAGTGGAGGAGAAGATTGCAGCTTGGAAGCAGAAGGCAGTGCATGGTGCCCACCCCCATCAACTGGATCGGCCACACGTCGACAAGGCCGCATCTAATCTGTGGCTAACGCGTGGTGAACTCTCTTCAGTAGTAGAAGCCGACATGATAGCCATCCAGGACAGGATAATGCCGACGAGAAACTGCAGGCGGTACGTCTGGCATCAAGACGTTGATGACATTTGCCGGATGTGCCATCAACCAGGTGAAAACATAGAGCACATTATGGGAGGCTGTCCCGTTTTGGCCAACGCAGCCTACACCGAGCGCCACAACAACGTGGCCCGTATTGTTCATCGACAACTGGCGCTCCAATGTGCTCTACTGGAAGACAACGTACCAAACTACCGGTACCTGCCTGCACCTGTCCTGGAAAATGACCGTTTCAAGCTGTACTGGGATCGCACTGTTCTGACCGACCTCTCGATCCACCACAACCGCCCAGATATAATGGTTTACGACAAGAGCGACCGTAAAGTCACCATCATCGATGTCGCTATTCCACTGAACCAGAATCTGGAGGAGACCCACGGTCGCAAAATCTGCAAGTACCGACCATTAGCCGTGGAGCTCAAGGAACTGTGGGGGCTAAGGGAGGTCCCAAGAATTGTTCCAGTCGTTCTCTCTGGAACTGGAATTATCCCGAAGACACTTCTGGAAGCGCTAAAGGTGTTGAACATCGAGAAGGAATTGGCCGGCATCCAAAAGTCGGTCATCCTTAGCACCTGCGCGATTGTCCGACAATTCCTCGGTCAGGACTAAAACAGCACGAGCATGCAGATACGTGCATTCCGCAGAGCCTAGTCCCCCTTTGGCATTCAGAAGCCCGGGGGCAGGTGAAAATTCTGGCTAGGTTCGCCTAGTTAAGAAGTGAGATAAGTCTGCCAGTAAAAAGCTTAGCTTTGATACATAGATAGTTGTTGCCCAATGTGTTTTGAGACCAGCATGGGTCTTTTTAGCTCTAAAACTGTAGCAAATACAGGAGACCCTCAGGTCCAAATATTGAACCACTTGGAAAATCATGGTCAAATGCACGAATACCAAGGAACAATCCTTTGTATTCTTCTAGGCGTAATTATCATAACAACGCTCATGAAACTTTTTAAAGCCTACAAAACATGGGTAACAGCTCAAGCTGTGGAGGCGGCACGTAAAATGCAAGCGGCGTCCGACCTAGTATAAAACCAGATGGATCAAACTACAGCTAAGTTACATAAAAACGTCCAAAAACTACAAACAATCAACAAGACGATCCAACAAGAAATAGTAAAAAATCTTAGAAAAACTACATTGAGGGCTAAACTACAAGAAGCAGAGCAATTATATGCCGAAGTAAAACGAATTTTAAAACTAAATATAAATACTATTAAGGGATCGGACTGCACCCACTACATATCAACAGCTAAAGAAGCTATCCAAAATATTAGAGAAACTATAACTAGTAATAAACAGTATAAAAGACGTAGCCTAAAAGAGATTGGACTAGCGGTTTTATTTACAGTAGGATTGAACAAAATAAAATCAAAAATGGCAAACCTTCCAGAAACTATTAAACTCACTTCCTCCATAGTCCCTCAATTTGACGGAACAATCGACAAACTAAAATCATTTTTGGACGCACTGAACCTAGTAAAAACACTAGAAACAAATGACAATAAAACGACTATCATAACAGTTATTTTAACAAAACTCGAAGGAAGAGCTAGAAATGCCTTCCCCGACACACCATCTTCTTTGGAAGAAATCATTCAAACCCTTAAATCGACAATTAAATCCACACCCCCCGCTCAAATAATAGCAAAAATGACCGGTCTGAGACAAAATGGTAATATAGAAAATTTTTGCCAAGATCTCGAAATACTGGTCAACAAATTAGAAAATGCGTACATCGGAATTGAAGTTCCAACACAGGTTGCTAAATCATTGGCAACAAAGGAAGGAATAAAAAGCCTAGCTAACGGACTGAAAAACGAAAAAACCTCTCTAATCATCAGAGCGGGTACTTTCAACTCATTTTCAGATGCAACAACAAAAGCACTGGAAGAAAATTCCACAAGTTCGAACGTTAACATTCTCTCCTATTCGCAAATTAACAGAAACACAAATCGATACAATAACAATTTCAACCACCCTGCTAACAGGGGCAATTATCAGCGTTATCCATTTAATTCTACCAACAGAGGTAGAAACCAACACAGCTTTAATAATCAACAACGCAGAAACGCACAATTTTTCAACAACTCAACTTTTCCTCAAAGAAATAATAACAACCAGGGCCGACAGAACCAAGTTCGAGGTCAATTTACAAATAATAACACGCAGCGATATCACAACAACCGACACAATGCTAATTTTAACCGTCCGGTACAATACATCCGATTGACGGGAAACGAAGAAATTCCGACGGACGACCTCCAGTCCGAACCGGTTATGTCATTGGAGGGAAACCAACAGTTAGGAAACCGATGTTAAACATTTACAAATGTGACGTAACTTGTTCAATGTTCGTCACCCTAAAAATGCAAATGACTAAAAGACCATGCACATTAATAATCGACACAGGTGCGGACATCTCTATAATCAAAGAAGACCCAATTAACGGAAAGCAAATAATAGACACCAACAATAAATGCATTATTAACGGAGTTACAGAAGGAAAAATAGAAACAATTGCAAGCACATGCACAAACATTATATTCAATGACATAGAAATTCCACATCAATTCCAAATCGTCAGCAATAAATTTCCAATAAAAGCTGATGGCATCTTAGGTAGAGACTTTCTAACCAAATTTGAATGTAACCTATGTCTGAAAACATGGCTAATGACATTCTTTTATGATAATACGCAGATAGAGATACCAATTCAAGATAACTGGGATAATAATTACGTTATCCCACCAAGATGTCAGTTAATAAAACAATTTTTCTTACCGAACATAGAAGAGGATACCGTCATAATAGCACAAGAAATTAAACCAGGCCTATTCTGCGCAAACTCAATAATCTCTAAAAATTCATCATATATTAATCTCATAAACACTAATACAAGTGAAACAACAATACCAACAGATTTCAAACCACTAGCAATACCTTTAAGCGAATACTCCATTAATCAACTTAACACAACAATAAATCAGGATTCTCCGAATAGAATTACCCAACTACTCAAAGAATTAAAACTGGAAAACACACCAGACAATGCGAAAACTAAACTTATCAAACTTTGTACAACTTATAACGACATTTTCGCTTTGGAAAAAGATACATTAACAACAAACAATTTCTACAAGCAAAAAATATGTTTAGAAGACAAAACTCCAGTATATATAAAAAATTACAGAACACCTGAAGCCCAAACAACAGAAATAAATAAACAAATTAATCACATGCTCGATAATAAAATAATTCAACATTCCATCTCACCATATAACTCACCAATATTACTGGTTCCCAAAAAATCTAACAACCAAGATAAGAAATGGCGATTGGTGGTTGATTTCCGCCAACTAAACAAAAAAATTACACCAGATAAATTTCCACTTCCAAGAATAGACGAAATCCTTGATAATTTAGGTAGAGCAAAATACTTTTCCACATTAGATTTAATGTCAGGTTTTCACCAAATAGAACTTGACGACAAATCAAAAAAATACACAGCATTTTCAACGTCTAACGGCCACTACGAATTCACTAGGTTACCTTTCGGCCTTAATATATCCCCAAACAGTTTCCAGAGAATGATGTCCATAGCTCTCAGCGGACTACCTCCCCAATGTGCATTTCTTTATATTGACGACATAATCGTTGTTGGATGTTCTGTAACTCATCACCTCAACAATTTAGAAAATGTATTTCAACAACTACAAAAGTATAACCTAAAATTAAATCCCCAAAAGTGCTTATTTTTTAGACCCGACGTGACATACCTAGGACACAATATTTCAGCTGTCGGCATACAGCCCGACCAAACAAAATTTTCAGCAATATTAAATTACCCCACACCTTCGACTCCCGATGAAGTCAGGCGTTTTGTAGCCTTCTGTAATTATTATCGAAGGTTTATACCGAATTTCGCAGAAATAGCACACCCATTGAACAAACTGCTAAGAAAAAACGTAAAATTTGACTGGACCCCCGAATGTCAAATAGCATTTAATAAATTAAAGAATGAACTCATTTCACCAACGTTACTTCAATTTCCTGATTTTACACGAGAATTCAAACTAATAACTGACGCCTCGCAAGTGGCATGTGGCGCAGTATTAACCCAAGAACAAGACGGAATAGAACTTCCAATAGCCTATGCGAGCAAAGCCTTCACGAAAGGTGAGGCAAATAAATCAACGATTGAACAGGAATTGACTGCAATTCACTGGGCAATAACGTATTTTAGACCCTATCTTTATGGTAGAAAATTCACTGTGAAGACAGATCATAGACCTTTAGTTTACCTATTTTCTATGAAAGACCCCTCATCAAAACTCACTAGAATGAGGCTGGATCTAGAGGAATTTAATTTCGACGTAGAATACTTACAAGGAAAACTAAATGTAACGGCTGATGCCCTATCAAGAATAAAAATTGACTCTGAAACACTGAAAACAGTGATGGCCATGCAAACTAGAGCCATGACTAGGAAAACACAAAGAATTGAAAATAACCCCGAAAAAGCGAATTTCACTGCACTCGACAACACCGAGTCTGATCAACTTAAAGTGTACGAGGCAGTCGAACCTAGAGAATGGGAGAGTCTACCCAAACTTCAATGCGGACGCGCATTTGAAAGTAATGAAATCACTTGTGAAAATGAAACTGAAATAATAAAATGCGCAATAACAAACAAAACAGGATATAGAAAAAAAATGTCGACATACACTGAAATTGCAAGCAATGACGAAAAATCCCTAGGAAACTTATTACAAAAAATTGAAAATATGACCAAGAAACTGAGAATAAGCGTGATAGCTCTAGCGTTATCGAGCGCAATATTCCAATTATGCAGCGTTCAACTCTTCAAGAAGACTTGTAACGACTCACTAAAAGACTTGCAAATAGTGCTCTACACACCCAAGCGTGTGATAGAAAGCAGTGAAGAAAAACTAAGTATCCTAAAAAATTTTCACAACACACCAATAGGCGGACACGTTGGTGCCAGCCGACTATACAAAAAACTCAGTAGACTCTATTCGTGGACAAAAATGAAACAAGAAATTTATGATTACGTCAGAAATTGCATACAGTGCAAACAGAACAAATACTTAACGACATCTAACGAAAATTATATACAACCAAAACCCCTCAAAAACCCTTCGACCATATATCCATGGACACGATTGGCCCCTTCAATAAATCAAATTCCGGAAACAGATACGCCCTAACTATCCAATGTAACCTTTCCAAATATGTAATAATAAAACCAACCTCCGACAAACAAGCATCTACAATAGCAAGAGCTTTCGTCGAAAACTGCATCCTTGTTTACGGCACTCCTTCTGTTATCCAAACAGATCAAGGAACCGAATACAAGAATGAATTATTCGAGAACATATCTAGACTATTACAGATAAAACAAAATTTTTCGACACCCTATCACCCCCAATCCATAGGAGGACTAGAAAGGAATCACCGTTGTCTGAATGAATACGTAAGACAATTTGTCAACCCTACACAAAGTGATTGGGATGACTGGCTGCCTTACTACACATTCTGTTACAACACGACTCCTCACACAGACTTTTCCTACACACCTTTCGAACTCGTTTTTGGCAGAAACGCCATACTACCCTTCAATATCCAAAATCCTACACATATAGAACCAATATACAATCTCGAAGACTACCACAAAGAGCTACAGTTCAAACTAAAAGTTACAGCAAAGACTACTAAAGAGTTAATTGATAAAATAAAAAAGAAGCGTACAGATAAACAAAGTGAACTTGCCAAACCAATACAAATAAAAATAGGAGATTCAGTCCTGTTAACGAATGAGAACAGAAGAAAACTAGATAAAATATACCTTGGACCATTCCAAATAATATCAATTGAGCATCCCAATGTCACAATTGTAGACATTAAAACTAAAAACAAACAGACTATACATAAAAATCGCATAATAAAATGCAACTAATGAGCAACCCATCTCCATTAGGGGGAAGGGAATGCATAACTAAATTAAATTCCCAGACGATCACGAGTTTATAATATTACCTATTCAAATACCTATGTTGTATTGTATACTACAACAGTTTACCAAGTTAGTAATTAGTTAGTTAATTAACTCGAATACAAAAAAAAAATGTACATATTCCAAATATTAAACAAACATGTTTATACATACAAAAACCAGAATAATTGTAAGGTCAGACGAATTCTAGGCGAAATTTACTGAACACGAATGATTCCATTAGATTACATCATTCTCAAAAAGAGGGAAGGTGTAACAGGATCACTGGACCACCTACAACCCGATACACATGCCCTTATGGCAACAAAATTCTAGCAAGTGCGTCACGCTGTGCAACCAAAATAAACATGCGAACCATGTCGTAAATTCAGGCCAAGGTTCCGATGGTTATTTATTGCATAATATGACGCGCTGACCATTAACTTCCTTTGTTTACTTTTGCACTTCTTCGCTAGCTTCGCTAGCGTGAATTTAATGACAAACACATGCTTGCGCAAATGCGCAAACGTTTCCTATTTATGCTTTCGATTCCGGTTGACATCTTTTCGGACACATGTGTTATGTGTTTTACTACAATTCGCCTGACCACGCATAATAATAGAATTTAGGTTGTAGCTAGTTGTAAGAAATAAACGAATTGAATAAAAGGGAGTCTGACCCAGTTGGGCGGACTCAGTACGAACGCGTAGGGGAAAAGGGGGGAATTTGGACCACCTAAGCAAATCGCCTAATATTTCCAAACCAATACGGTCTGAATAAAAAATGTCACATTGTATACTGAGCTACACTTGTTTTCTTTCAATCAATAATGTTTAATCATTATATCAAGCTTCAAATTACCAAATATATCATAAAATAAAAGAGATGATTTTTGGACATTAAAATTTGGTGCGGGGTGATTTGGACCGTCTGTGGGGTGGTTTGGTCCAGCGTGTGTTTCATCGAAAAAACATACTTATGTTCATGTTAAGTATTTTGGGATAATATTACAACCAGTAACAGTGTTCTGGGATCGATACCAGGTGTCTTGGTCAGATTCCAGACCAGAAAAATTGGATTGAGACCATCTCGAATTCTGCATGGATCTTTTCACTGTTTTTCGAGCATTTTCAAATACTCTCGATGCTTGGTCAAAGAAAATCAGTTCTTGATGGCCTGTGTTGCTCTTTCAAGCTCTCTCTTTTCCAACGTTGTCTGCCCATCCTTTTTTTAATTCAGCGTCATCTGAAATCAATTATACCAAAGAAAAGCCTCATACCTGTAGGACCAATTCACCCCACAGAAACGTGTCCATGTCACCCCACACAACATGCAAAAATTTAAATGCAATTAATTCCATTTATTGTTATCAGACTGACAGTTTCGCTGCATCAAATTGTTCCTCCTCTGTAGACGAACAGAACTTTACTGCACAATACACGAAAAGTTTGTTTAATCAGCGGGGAAAACCTTAAAACCACGATCCAAAAACTCACATTTTTTGACAATCAAAGTGCTTGATGTGTTCATGCTACCGTTTCCTTCCACCTGTCGAATTTTACCAAAGTTTTTTCACTTTAGGTACATACGGTTCAACAGTAGAAGGAGAAGACATCATAAAAAATCCAAGTTGAGCCGTACTTTTTGAGATAAACGGGTGGTCCAAATCACCCCATATGTCCAACTCACCCCGTGTTACCCTACGTGAAAGTCTTTTCATATAACCGAAAGAAACTACTGGGTGTCCACATAGCGATCCTGCGACCTGCGACAATAGTGGTTCTCAGATTTTCGTGGAAAGTGGAAATTTTGTTTTTTGTCGCAAACCATTAGACCCGTATTTTTTTTTTTTTTTTTTTGTAAGGGTGACTATTTCCATTTGTAGGGTGGTCCGAAAATTCAAATTTTTCCACTTATTTCAAAGACTTACTTCTTGAAAAATTCATAACTACTGAGCCGATTTAGATGATCGACATATCTACTTATAGCTGATCTTTTTTGAAAAAATACCAGAGTTGCATAAAATTTGACTTTTGGCTTCGTTATTATTAATTGTATTTGTGTTTTATAGTTTTCATGGTCTCGGGACCAATGGCGCTATATTTATATATATTTTTTTTTCGTGAAAGCTAAGAATTTTTTACAGAACATATCTCGAAACCAGAGAGGAGTTTTTTTTGTTTTTAAGCTATGATTTTTCAAAGCTAACCGTTATTATTCATTGTATTCATTTTTTATAGCTTACATGGTTTCGGTACCAATGGCGCTATATTTTTTTATATTTTCTCTTGAAAGCTGAGTTTTTTTTTACATAACATATCCAAAATTCAGAGAGGAGTTTTTTTAGTTTTTGAGTTATGATTTTTGAAAGTTAACATGTTTTTGGGCAGGTAGCTTAATGAGTAGAAAATAGGAATAAGTATAGTAATCGGTAGATATTAAGGACAATGAAAAACATGTATCAGGTAAAGGTATCTCAGGTAAATGCAAAAAATGTAGAGACGACAAGTTATAAAGCAATAGAAAGAAAACTTAAAACCCGTTATAATCATTTGAAGCAATTTTCCGCAAAAACTCAGTTATATCATAGTTTTAGACCGAAAAATGAAAACTATACTATCGTAAAACGATTCTCGTTCTCGGAAGAAGAACATTCTGTGAAACTGTAAAAGAAAATTTAAGCATGCTTTATGCCTAGAATAAAAAATATGAAAAATATAACAGATGAATTTTAATTCCTACCCACTCGTCGTCTCTACATTTTTTGCATTTTAAGAAAAGACGACACTTATAGAATAACTACATAAATTGGAAAAAAGTCATTCGATTTTTCGATTTAAGATCGATTCTTTGATACCGATTCAATCAGTTAATTGATCCCTACGCTGTTTAGAAAATCGATCTTTTTCTAAAGATTGTCCAATCGTAGCTCAGTTACAATACATGCGGAACGATTTTTCGTTCCAGCACGGAAAAATGTAAAAAATATAACATGTATTAATATTTGTCGAGTGTTTTTTCTTTAGCTACACTGCCTCTTTTAATTTATATTGAGCATTTCAAACAGAAGTACTAAATTTCAACTTTGGTATTCAGGTTGCCTAAATAATAAAATTTCATAGATGAGTTCAAGTACATAACAGCCTAACAATTCATCGCTGCAATCCGTCAATATGCTGCTTATATGAATGTGGAATAAAGGAAAGATAATTATCGAGTCTTGTTTTAGGTTCGGTTTTAGGATCGGAATTTACCGTTTTTAGTGTGGATTTCTAACAGTGATGATGTTTCGTTGAATGAGAATGGAATGGCCCTACTGGAAATGTTATTCACTGGCAGCTGGTATACTTTACGGTGGCGGTTCTTTCAGCCAATCTCCACTGCTACCTGGGATAATTATGTTTTGCTCAACTTTGCAATTTTCTCCCGTATATTGATATTGCTTGCCTTTGTTGATTTTCAGGTCGAAATTCGATTTTGTTTCGAAGCAATGTTTGAAGCATTAGTTGTTGTGAGTTGATACTTTGTTATAATTCAAGACATCGAAGCATATTTCCATTGTAAGAAAATATGTTGGATTTTCGATATGCGTGTCGGTTTATAACTCATCTCCATTGGCAAATCTTCCTATTTTCGTTTCTATGTTGAACACTGTATGGGCGGTAAAAAACAGCATACTTTTAGGTTTGCTTTAATATTTCCTATTCGGTATAACGATTAACTTATATCTGTTTGGAAACAGACGCTCTCCTTCAATGATTGCTGTGGATTGATTTTTAGATTAGTGGAGGGTGGAAAATCAATCATTGTAACTCTTTATTAAAAATTTGTTGTCGTCCTGAAAAGGACGGTTGGGTTCTCGATTCTAGTGCACTTTCATGTCGTTGTTGATTTAAGCCTTCTTCTCGGTTTTCTTGGGTAGCAGAACAGCTTGGATATTGGGCAAGACTCCGCCTTGAGCAATAGTTACACCCGACAGTAGTTTGTTCAATTCTTCGTCATTACGGATAGCCAACTGCAGATGACGTGGGATAATCCTGGTCTTCTTGTTGTCACGAGCGGCATTTCCTGCCAATTCCAATACTTCAGCGGCCAAATATTCCATCACTGCGGCCAGATAAACGGGTGCTCCAGCTCCAACACGTTCGGCATAGTTTCCCTTCCTGAGCAGACGATGAATACGACCCACTGGGAACTGTAAGCCAGCACGATTTGAACGGGACTTCGCCTTTCCCTTAACTTTTCCTCCTTTACCACGTCCAGACATTTTTTGTTATATAATTATGAAATTATTCACGTGCGAAGCGAAACTGTACTGATCAAAGTTTCCGGATAACGAACCCTCTTTTATACCTGCTGAAACAATGTTTGTTTCACTCTCAGACAGAGCTACGAATATAATGAAATGACAACATAAACGAAAGGGGACGGTCATACATTCCACCCTGACCGAGCACAAAACGTGATGTTTCCTTTGCTTTCGACATTAGTTCCTCTCGAACAGTAAAAGCGATACAACATAGCAATGGCTCCTAAAACCAGTGGAAAGGCAGCGAAGAAGTCTGGAAAGGCCCAGAAAAGTATTACCAAGACCGACAAGAAAAAGAAGAAGGTCCGCAGGAAGGAAAGCTACGCTATCTACATTTACAAAGTGTTGAAACAAGTCCATCCTGACACGGGTATTTCATCCAAAGCCATGAGTATCATGAACAGCTTCGTGAATGATATTTTCGAACGCATCGCCGCTGAATCATCTCGCTTGGCGCATTACAACAAACGTTCAACGATAACTTCTCGTGAAATTCAAACCGCAGTTCGTTTACTGCTGCCAGGAGAATTGGCCAAACACGCTGTCTCCGAAGGAACCAAAGCCGTCACGAAGTATACCAGCTCCAAGTAACTCCCGAGTCATGTAGCAAAAAAAAACAACGGCCCTTTTCAGGGCCACAAATTTGTTTGATAAGTGTGTAGGAAAAGGTTTTCTAATTGTTGATTTGTAGATTTTCGTTGTCATAATGAGTCGCCTCTCGTGTGATTAATTCGAGGGATTCAGAAAAGTCATATCACAAAAGGTATCCGAAATGAGTAGATACAACAATTTCATGTAGTTCGTTTGACGTTACGTTTGGGAATGAAGTGATGATATTGTGCAGAATGTATGATGATGCATATAGTGAATTCAATGATTGACATCCTCATATTCAGTTGCAGATGCTAATTGAAGACTCGGCATCATTATCTGTTCTCAATGCAATTGCACCAAAATTAGAAGAGTTAGCAGTTTAGTGTCGAGAAACTAATCGTAGAGAGGTTTAACAGGATTGATTTTGGTGTTTATACAATAAAGCTATATACATAAAAAAATCATGAAACTGGGAAACCTCGAGCTTTGTACTTTTAAAATGTTATTCAATTTTTATATATGGATAATCTGAGGGTACTTAGAACTAAGTCAGGAACACCGTAAAAAAGGTGTCGTAAAATATGATTCGCTATAATTTTTAGCGTCAATAAAAGAAGATCAGAAGTTCATTTATATTTGATAAGATTCATGTTTCAATATATCGTGCGGCTCCGCCGTATGTAATGTTGTAGATAGAAAACAGTTTTTCAAACTCTTTTCGAATAAATTGGTGGCCCTGAAAAGGGCCGTTTGTTTGAGAATGAGATTAGATCAGTCAGATTTAAGCGCGTTCTCCACGGATACGACGAGCTAATTGGATATCTTTCGGCATAATGGTGACTCGTTTGGCATGGATGGCACACAGATTGGTATCTTCGAATAATCCAACCAGATAAGCTTCACTTGCTTCCTGCAGAGCCATAACAGCCGAGCTCTGGAAGCGAAGATCGGTCTTAAAATCTTGAGCGATCTCACGAACCAAACGTTGGAATGGAAGCTTACGGATCAGTAATTCAGTCGACTTTTGATAACGACGAATCTCACGCAAAGCGACGGTTCCTGGTCGATAACGATGTGGCTTCTTGACTCCTCCGGTAGCTGGAGCACTTTTACGAGCAGCTTTAGTGGCCAACTGTTTGCGAGGAGCCTTTCCTCCGGTGGATTTACGAGCGGTCTGCTTGGTACGAGCCATTGCTTACGATTTCAGTAGAGTTAACGGTTTCAAAGTTGCTGAATGAATGGGATAATTCAACGCTTTTCTTCGCTTTAATACCTCACGTATGTCGTCATTCTACCATACGCATGCACAAAAAGGAAAGGACAAAAGAAGGGGAAGAATAACAAAATGAAGGAAAAGGAGGAAAAATAATTTCCATTCGGGTATAAAAGTGGGTACCCTTAGGGGAAACAGCATCAGTTTCAGTCATCGTTTGAACTCGGAAACAACATAAAATAGTCCAGAAAAATGACTGGCCGTGGTAAAGGAGGAAAGGGACTGGGCAAAGGAGGAGCCAAGCGTCATCGTAAGGTTCTGCGTGATAACATCCAGGGAATCACAAAGCCCGCTATCCGTCGTTTGGCTCGTCGTGGGGGAGTGAAGCGTATTTCCGGTCTCATCTACGAAGAAACTCGTGGTGTGCTGAAAGTATTTCTGGAAAACGTTATCCGAGATGCTGTTACCTATACCGAACACGCCAAACGGAAGACGGTTACCGCAATGGACGTTGTGTACGCTTTGAAACGCCAAGGTCGTACTCTCTATGGTTTCGGAGGTTAAATGATATAATTTGGTGTACGGTTCAACAAAACGGCCCTTTTCAGGGCCACAATATTTCTCCAGTGAAGAGTTCCTTTAAATGTTTTCAAATCATCCATTATTTTTTAATAAGGATTCGTTGCTTGTTCGGTTATATTATTTGTAAATAACGATGTAATTAGACGTTTAACTGAATTCAAATTGATGTTCTTTACCCATAGAAGTTTAATATTTCTTGAATGAATGTCTGTGAATTATGAGTACACTGTAAGCCAGTGTTGGGAACATGTCATATTAGAAGGATCGTAATAGTAATAAAGTTAGACCAATACCTGGTACATTGCACGTCGCAGTTTGACGCAGACTTGGTCCAATGATTGTTAAGAGGGGACCCCTGAAAATAATGGATTTTCGTGATTTTTTTTTCGGATGTTACGAATAAAGTAAAGTGTTCGGGTATTTTGATGATTGTTTAAGATATATTTGAAGATGTATTTTCCATTCTTTGAGTGCACGAATACTGATTATGACGCTGTTGACGGCTGGATGCGTAGATGTTGTCTGAAAATCGGTACCTTGTTGGTGGTATCGGTTCTGAAGCAACGAGGTGTCGTAGAACAAATTTTAATGAATATTTTGAAACTTTAAGACAATACTTAAAGCGTTACATAGGGGTTTTTTGAAAATTCGAAAAATTGCCAAAACGGCGGCCATTTTCGTTAAAAATTAGACATTTTTCATGAAAAATCTCTAAATAGCGATTTTTCAAAAATCGAAAAAATGATATATCGAAAAACGGCTATGTAACGCCGATAATTCATTTTTACATGCTGATAAACAATTTCAGCCAGATCGGTCGAGTAGATCCTGAGATATCGACACCACCAGTTGAAATAACATGGTTTCGAGAAAAACGCGCTTTAAAATTCGTACATACCTTAAGGTGACTTCATACTTTTGTGGCTGTAACTTTCCATATTTCGTTTCCATAAAATACGATAAATTTTTTTAGGACAACATTTCTGAGGACATAAACTTCCCAAAAATGCAAGAAACAAAAATTCGATTTTTTCGATTTTCTAGACCGGGGTCCTCCCTTAAACAATCGTAATTCTCATGATGCTATTCGGTATCATCGATTAGCTTTTTCGTTAAAATACCAACATTATCAGAATTGTTTAATGTTGGATACAAGATGATGATGTGTGAAAATGTATATTAACTGTCATGAAGAAAACATTCGAATTCTTAGAGGTGGAAAACTATTGTTACTCTTTCGTTCCATTGGTTTTGGTAGTCCTGAGAAGGACTGTTTGTTTTTAAATAAGTTTCAAATGAAAAGCACCAGTGCACTTTACTTTTTGGCAGCAGCTTTCTTCGGAGCAGCTTTCTTTGCTGGTGCTGCCTTTTTCGGTTTTGGAGTTTTAGGCTTCTTCGCTGCTGTCTTCGATGCTTTGGTTGGTTTCTGTTTGGAAGCGGCTGCTTTCTTTACGGTTCCAGCCTTTTTGGCGGTTTTGGCGACGACAGCTTTAGCCTTCTTCTGAACCGCTTTTTTTGCTGGTGCTTCCTTCGGCTTTTTGGCAGCAGCAGTTTTAGAAGTGGCTGCCTTTTTGGCGACTTTCTTTTCCCCTGCAGGTTTCTTCCCAGTCGCAGCTTTCTTTGGTTTCTTCTCGCCCGCAGGTGTCTTATCCTTAGGTTTGATTTTGAAGGATCCCGATGCTCCACTTCCTTTGGTTTGCACAAGATTACCTTTCTCGACACCACTCTTCAAAGATTTTTTTATGAAAGTTGAGAGCTTAGCAACATCACACTTGTAATTGGCACCGATATACTTCTTGATGGCCTGAAGAGAAGATCCATTACGTTCCTTTAAGGTCTTGATGGCGGCCAGAACCATTTCGTTCACTGGTGGATGGGTGGCTGGCTTTTTTGGTTTCTTATCCTCTCCTTTAGGAGCACGAGCCTTTTTCGGTGTCTTGGCTGGAGATGCAGCAACTGATGCTGCGGGAACGACTTCAGTAGCTGTTTCGGCCATTTTATTCACTGTGTTTCACTGCTATGTTTCAACGAAATGCTGAATTCATTGATGCGCTCGGTGCCGCCGTTTGTGCTCGGAATCGAAAACTGTGTTAGGGAAACTCAAAGCGTTCGTTTAAATTTGCTGTTGAGAAAACATTTCGCGTATTTGTAATTTATGTTTTAAAAAATGTTACTTTTCTTTGTTACAGTCCTCACATGTTTATCAGATACCTTATTTAATATTTACTATGATGTTTGAGCTACCATTTAAAGTTGCTCTGTTTTTAAAAGTCCAAGCCGATACTCAATAATTTACGATAAATGCTAATGATATGTATCAGAAGTATCAACACTCTGTCGAAAATGTTCAATTTTCTTACATTGCAAAAGATAAACAGTTATTAAACCTAATTCTAATGAAATAGGGACAATTTTTCGATATATGGATACCAGAATTGAATGTTTTTTCCCAACATTACGAAGCATTCTTATCAAAACTTGGGGCAATCGGAGTAGCTAAAGCAATTTTTGATTTCCGTTCGTTATCATAAGAAATATTATCCTTTTACAAGATTATCAATCTTATTTCAATTTATTCATTTGTTGGAATAATATATTTACTGATCCGAGACAAAACACTCAATATTTCATTTTCTGAAATACTTCATGTTTCGACCCAAGGGTTGATTCGTTAGACAAACAGTCTGTCATCACTTGTGTTATCGGTGATATGTTACGACAATCAAATGGTAGTTTTATTCAATATAGTTATTTCAAAGATAAACGTGAACACAATACAAAAATTATATCTAAATAACCCATTATGTAGGGAATTTTTAGTTATTTCACAGTTTGGTGTAAACAGTGGTAGAATAGAAAATACTGTTACCATAAACGAGATCTGCCTTTTTCGATATGCGATTTTTTTCGTTAATTTTTTTTTTTTTTTTTGAAATCATTTATCTTCTTCATAGTTAATAATCATCAATATCAATTCTTATAAAATAATAAATTCAATATTTTTCTCCATTTACGAATTGGTTTTATTTTTCGGACTATCTTATATTACTTTTCGTGATCTGCGGCCAAAATCGAGATTTCATTTTGTCTCTGACTACAAGGTATTTTTGTGTAGACTTTTTTTTTTTGAGTATGGTGATGGAATTAAATACACTACCGATAAAAAAAAACATTTGAATGATCAACTAAACCCAATTCCTCTATAAATTATTGGAAAATTACGTAATGGATACAGCAGAGTTTAGTTGGGTGATCTCGAAAGCATACACGGTTTGCTGACGGGCGCCGAACGCGAATAAAGTGTCTTTCTCAAGACAGGTCAGGAAGGAGTTGGAAATAGAGTTTTCTGTGGGATCTTCTCAAGACTAGAGACGAATGAACTTTAAAGTCTCTATAATTCAAGAAGAAGAAGCAGAAGATAATGGATACAGATTGCTATGAGAAAATTTCTTACTGTTCTACATGTAAACATGTTACAAAATAACGAAAATAAGCAAACATACCTTGAAATCAGTGACACATTAGAATACAGATTACAAAAAGGGAACAATGTCCTAAAAATAAAATATCTTGCATATAAAACTAGCACCCAAATAAGGAAAAAGGACTCACTCTAGCAGCGTATTTATTATTTACACCATCAATGTACATGTTAAAGGAATTACTATTGGTGATTGATAAAATAATAAAATAGAAGAAATACTTAAACAAAATTAACTGAACAGTCATTTCAAGAAATTAAGAACATACATTCAAACGCACTACATTATAATAAAATTCACTCCATTACTACATGTACATGTAAATGTTCAGACATAAATATTATAAACATCATAATAATTATCTTTTGAATGCGTATATTGAATTGATATACCAGTTGGATTTCGTAACTCAAAATCGATAACCCAAAAGGTCAGTTTGTCGATGGTATAACATGTCTTGGGTCGTGAATCGTTTATATAAAATCATGGAAAATTGAGAGAAAATATGGCGTATTTTATCTCGGGGTTGTATGTTCTATATTATTTTCACAAACGGATAAATTGATAGAAGATTGATACTCTTGCCTGAGCTGTGCCTGATGTATCATATGACAACAAATGGAAATCAAAAATTGCTTCAGCTGCTCCGATTACTCCAAAGTAAAGATGAAAATGCTTCGCTGTGTTATTAAGTGAGCACTCGATTCTGGTATCAATAGATCGGGAAAATGTTCCCATTTTATAAAAATGCAGTTTAATAACTGTCTATTTTTTGCAATGTGAGAAATTTGAACATTTTCGACATAGTGTTGATACTTCTGATACATATCATCTGCTTTTATGGAGAATTTTTAGCGCATCGGTTGGGGAATTCAAATTTAGAACAACTTTAAATGGTATATTGAATATCATAGTGAATAATAAGTAGTGCATCTGGTAAAAATATGAAAACAAAACAGAGAAAATTGACATTTCTTAAAGTATGAATTACAAAAACGCAAAATGTTTTTCCAACATAAAACTCAAACGAACACATTGAGTTTCCCTAACACAGATGTCGATTTCAATCATTAGTCGTCAACAAAAAAAAAAATCAGCATCCCGTCGAACTATAGCAGTGAAACACAGTGAATAAAATGGCCGAAACAGCTACTGAAGTCGTTCCCGCAGCATCAGTTGCTGCATCTCCAGCCAAGACACCGAAAAAGGCTCGTGCTCCTAAAGGAGAGGGTAAGAAACCGAAAAAGTCAGCCACCCATCCACCAGTGAATGAAATGGTTTTAGCCGCCATCAAGACTTTGAAGGAACGTAATGGATCATCTCTTCAGGCGATCAAGAAGTATATCGGTGCCAATTACAAGTGTGACGTTGCTAAGCTCTCAACTTTCATTAAAAAATCTTTGAAGAGTGGTGTCGAGAAAGGTAATCTTGTGCAAACCAAAGGAAGTGGAGCATCAGGATCTTTTAAAATTAAATCAAAGGACAAGAAACCAGAGGGCGAAAAGAAACCTAAGAAAACAACGGCTGCGAAAAAGCCTACTGGAGAGAAGAAAGTCGCCAAAAAGGCAGCTACTTCCAAAACTGCTGCTGACAAAAAACTAAAGGCAGCACCATCAAAGAAAGCTGTTGAGAAGAAGGCTAAAGCAGCCGTCGCAAAGAATGCCAAAAAGGCTGGAACAGTGAAGACAGCAGCCGCTCCCAAACAGAAATCAACCAGACCATCGAAAACAGCAACGAAGAAACCAAAAACTCCCAAACCGAAAAAAGCTACTCCGGCTAAGAAAATCGCTCCGAAAAAACCCGCTACCAAGAAGTAAAGTTTCTCATCGGGAAATTCATTTAAAAACAAACAGTCCTTCTCAGGACTACCAAACACAATGAATCGAAAGAGTAACAATAATTTTCCACCTCTAATAACTCATATATTTTCTTCATGACAGTCAATAAACATTTATTAGATTTATTATTTTATTTCATTCATGTTGACGGGTGCAATTAAAAAAATGAATTTCGGTCACGTCACGGAAATTTTCCAATTTTGAGCGTTTATTGTTTAGTCATTTCTTAACGGAACAATGAGATTTTTGCACAATTTGCAATTTAAACTCTCAAAGATATTCAGAATGAACGTGCAACATATATTATAACGTAATCCTACGTAAACTATGAGGGTCGTGTCTCGGCCACAAGTCTTCCACTTTTTCCAACGAAAAGAGTGATACCGTAATGTATAATTCTTGATAAACGATTTACTAGAATACATTGGCCCAAGTCTCTGTCAAATGACGATTTGTCTTGAAATGTGTTAAGTTTGGACCAAATTCAATTGAAATTATCATAATCGTTCAATGATTACAAGTACATAAGCTTCGCTTGCGATGATTCATCATTCAACGCATAATCCACAGACACAGACATTCAAAAAAGAAAAAAAAGAAAGAAATTATTATCCATAAATTAAATTACATGTCTTCATGTCATCATAAATAAAATTATCTTGCTAATGAACAATAACTGCTTTGAAAACATTTAAAAGAACTCTTTACATGAGAAATATTGTGGCCCTGAAAAGAGCCGTTTTGTTGAACCGTACACCAAATTATATCATTTAACCTCCGAAACCATAGAGAGTACGACCTTGGCGTTTCAAAGCGTACACAACGTCCATTGCGGTAACCGTCTTCCGTTTGGCGTGTTCGGTATAGGTAACAGCATCTCGGATAACGTTTTCCAGAAATACTTTCAGCACACCACGAGTTTCTTCGTAGATGAGACCGGAAATACGCTTCACTCCCCCACGACGAGCCAAACGACGGATAGCGGGCTTTGTGATTCCCTGGATGTTATCACGCAGAACCTTACGATGACGCTTGGCTCCTCCTTTGCCCAGTCCCTTTCCTCCTTTACCACGGCCAGTCATTTTTCTGGACTATTTTAGATTGTTTTCGAGTTCAAACGATGAATGAAACTGATGCTCTTTGCCTCTAACGGTACCCTCTTTTATACATGAATGAAAATATTTCCTTCTTCTTCATGTTGTCATTCTTCTCTTTTTTGCTTTTTCCTCTTTGTTTCCTATAAAAGCGAGGGAATGCGTTGAACTTTCCCATTCATTCATCAACTTTGAAACCGTTAACTCTACTGAAATCGTAAGCAATGGCTCGTACCAAGCAGACCGCGCGTAAATCCACCGGAGGAAAGGCTCCTCGCAAACAGTTGGCCACTAAAGCTGCTCGTAAAAGTGCTCCAGCTACCGGAGGAGTCAAGAAGCCACATCGTTATCGACCAGGAACCGTCGCTTTGCGTGAAATTCGTCGTTATCAAAAGTCGACTGAATTACTGATTCGTAAGCTTCCATTCCAACGTTTGGTTCGTGAGATCGCTCAGGATTTTAAGACCGATCTTCGCTTCCAGAGCTCGGCTGTTATGGCTCTGCAGGAAGCAAGTGAAGCTTATCTGGTCGGATTATTCGAAGATACCAATCTGTGTGCCATCCATGCCAAACGAGTCACCATTATGCCGAAAGACATTCAATTGGCTCGTCGTATTCGTGGAGAACGCGCCTAAATTTGACCTTCATTCTCAACCAAACGGCCCTTTTCAGGGCCACTAACTTATGCGAAAAGAGTTTGAGTAAGGTGAATGATTTTGGTTTGTCCACTTCTTTGAATGCTCTAGTTAGCGCACCTGTGTCAAATCAGGTATTCAAATGTTTCCAAACATATAAATAAAATTGTCTTTTTCATGATTTACAGTAGTTTTATAGAATATTTTGACGGATTCGTATGTTTTGAAGGTTTACAAAGTCCACCTTCTAATGGTGTCAACGCGCCCTCATTTGAGCTAACTTTTAATCAATCGCCAGATGATAGTTTGGTACGTATTCAGACCTTTTCTGGATTATGACACATACAAATATTGTAAACACCATTTATATCAGATTTATATATCTAAATTATGTAATTGATGCATCTCGATGACCTCAATTTTGATCATGGTTTGTTCGATGCCCTGATGTTGGCAATAAAAAATACAACATCTACTCTGAAATTCGAATTTCTTCATTCAAAAATGGTGATTTCTAAAACCGATTAAACCGGACAATCTTTGAAAAAACATTTAAAAAAATGAACAATTGGAACGCCTTATGGTATTGTTAGCAATTAGAGACTGGGGGCTTTCCAACGAACCCAAACTCGTCTTGATTACATGTGTGATTTTCAAAAAGAAAAATCGATTTGCATTATTTGCTAGTTGCGTGAAAACACCCAAAATCGGACAAACCAACATTAAGGTAAATAATGAGTTTTCTAACATTAGTATTACATACGTTGTGACACGATGTAGACAAATATTCCCGAATATGAATGACGCTCTGAGCCTAGCGGTCAATGTTATTCTAGAAGATAACTTTTGATGAAAAACATGTTTCCATACATATGATCAAATCTGAACTATTTCAAAGCTAACGAACTAATTTTAGTTGTGCACAATGTTTGCTTGTACTCTACGTTCTCTGAATAACCAGTTAGGATTATTGAGTAATGTTTTCTGAGTACAAAGTTCAAATTTTGTTTCGAGGGGTCTTTCATTTATTTTTATTATTTTGACTGATGTTTTGATAAATCCTGCCAAACTTCTCATCGATTCGTTTATCTTGGTGTAGATAGTTGTTAACTCTTTTAATTTTACTGCAATTTCATTTGGGACAGATCATGTTGGGTCTTGAATTAGAATCTACAAAACACAAGAGTTGGCAATTGAATATTGGATGCTCAATTGTTGAATTCACTTATTGCACTATGAATTCTGTATAAAATCATCATGTAAGTCTCGAAATGTGCTTTACAAACTTCTCAATAAGTTGTATTAATTTAAATCATGACGTCGAGTCATTTCGGATACTTTTTGTGATGAAACTCATACGAGAGGGGAATCATTATCAATCGAATCAAACTACTAGAGAACTTTTTTCCCAAACTCTTGTCAAACAGATTTGTGGCCCTGAAAAGGGCCGTTGATTTTATGCTACATCACTCGGGATTTACTTGGAGCTGGTATACTTCGTGACGGCCTTGGTTCCTTCGGAGACAGCGTGTTTGGCCAATTCTCCTGGCAGCAGTAAACGAACTGCGGTTTGAATTTCACGAGAAGTTATCGTTGAACGTTTGTTGTAATGCGCCAAGCGAGATGATTCAGCGGCGATGCGTTCGAAAATATCATTCACAAAGCTGTTCATGATACTCATGGCTTTGGATGAAATACCCGTGTCAGGATGGACTTGTTTCAACACTTTGTAAATGTAGATAGCGTAGCTTTCCTTCCTGCGGACCTTCTTCTTTTTCTTGTCGGTCTTGGTAATACTTTTCTGGGCCTTTCCGGACTTCTTCGCTGCCTTTCCACTGGTTTTAGGAGCCATTGCTATGTTGTACCGCTTTTACTGTTCGAGAGGAACTAATGTCGAAAGCAAAGGAAACATCACGTTTTGTGCTCAGTCAGGGTAGAATGTATGACCGTCCCCTTTCGTTTATGTTGTCATTTCATTATATTCGTAGCACCGGCTGAATGGAAGACTAATAATGGTAGAGTAGGTATAAAAGAGGGTTCGCTTTCCGAAAATTTTCATCAGTACAGTTTCGCTCTGCTCGTGAATAATTTCATAATTATATAACAAAAAATGTCTGGACGTGGTAAAGGAGGAAAAGTAAAGGGGAAGGCAAAGTCCCGTTCAAATCGTGCTGGATTGCAGTTCCCAGTGGGTCGTATTCATCGTCTGCTCAGGAAGGGAAACTATGCCGAACGTGTTGGAGCTGGAGCACCCGTTTACCTGGCCGCAGTGATGGAATATTTGGCCGCTGAAGTGTTGGAATTGGCAGGAAATGCCGCTCGTGACAACAAGAAGACCAGAATTATCCCACGTCATCTGCAGTTGGCTATCCGTAATGACGAAGAATTGAATAAGCTGCTGTCGGGTGTAACTATTGCTCAAGGCGGAGTTTTGCCCAACATCCAAGCTGTTCTACTGCCCAAAAAGACCGAGAAGAAAGCTTAAATAAACAACGAATTCGAATTACATGAAAACCGAGAACCCAACCGTCCTTTTCAGGACGACAAAACATTCTTAACTAAGAGTAACAATATTTTTTTTGCCTACGATTTGCCATTTGTTTCGATCAAATCCAATCCTCAGTTACAGTGTACATTAAGATTAGGAAAGCATTTGTTTCAAAAACGATATGAGTACATCGTTACACTAATTTGAAATCTTAATCTAAGCTCAGACGGCATAACGCGGCGAGGAATGTGTCCAGATGAAACCGAATATAGGGACATGAAATCAACACTGGCAAACAGTATTAATTACACAAGCGAAATTTTGTTGGGTAAAACATGATGATCTCACGCAGGTAGTCGAGCTGGCCCAAAGGAACCAAATTTACAGAGGGTATACCAGCTGCCAGAAAAAAAAAACATTTCCGTCCATATGTACATATCATTTGTAATTTAGGCATAAACGACCTCTTAGTAGGAAGCAACAAAAAAAAGTAAAAAGGTAGCAAAATCCAGAAGTGCTGCTTTTTTTAAAGAGAAAGGAAAGGGGAATGGATACATAGATAAATGTAGTTGGCTAAATAAAATCATTAGTAATTCTTGATGAGACATCGCAAACTGGTACGCTTGAGTGTACTCTTTCGTACCTCTCAATCGGAAGCCAGCTTAGTCCTTTCAGTTTTTTCATGTTAAACCCTTTAAACCTGCCCTTCGTCGAAACTCTGGGGACAATAGAGTGTCGCCATGTTTCAAGTGATCTCCTCTCTCCACTCTTTCGTTCAGCGGTATCAATACCAGTATCATTAAATGTTAGCTGTAACCCAACACACATAAGTAGCTTCATAGCTATTGATGTCCTGGCATTGATATCGTTGGATTCGATAAGACATAAATATGTTTTTCACCCGACAATGCAATATGAGGGGCTTAGAATGAAAGGCGTGTAAGTGATTTGATCGATTTCTCTACTTCTACTCTCTCTCTTTTTTGGTCATAGCTTAGCTGCAAATACATTCCCAGCTGTATTTGACAATGTGGAAGATAGGTCAGAACCTCACATATCAGATTCTATAGCAAACTTAAATTGGAACGTTTTTGCAATTGAGTTATTAACTAAAGAAAAAGTTGATGAAGAGAAATCGATCAAGTCACTTACACCCCTTGCATTCTAAGCCTCTCATATGTCATAATTCAGCTCGCGCAATTTTTCATATTTTCTGTTGAGACTCAGCCTAGGTTCCATCAAAGTTCACATTTGACAATAGTTCAAACAGAGAAAAAAAAACACATTTTTCAATTTTCACAAACATTTCGATAATGGTTATCATGATAACACGTATACGCAATAGGCCAAACAATGGATTGAAAGCAACGAAAAACCATTATTTGAATTTTATGTGAATATCCAGAATTGAGATTGCAAATTAATTGAAAGTGGATATAAAGTGCCCTGTGTCTCTATCACTTTAAAATTAGATTAGGTTGAAGTAACGATCCTAATAGATATTGTGATCGCTTAGTTCACGTGAATATTGCATGGTTTCTATGCGTGTGAACAACTCTGGCATGAATGTTTGACTTTCGTATAGTTATTCGCTAAATATAATGGTCATACATATACACACTTGTGAAAGAATTTCACTTGTGGAAGAATTGTAAACGGTAAACTATAAACTAATCGGTGGCTTATGGTAACTTTTAACAGTTACAGTTTCGGGGATATTTTTTTATAAAAATGGACAATATCTACAAGAAAACAAGAAAAAGAAAAGGAAGTTTTTAGAAATCCTTTTATAAAGATTGTATATATATGCCCCATCTAGAAAAAGGCATTAATTCTTAGTTTACCAAGAATTAAGAGACAATAAATATTAGAAATATGCAAACTCTATATTCCAGCACCTTTATCATCTGGTAATTATCTAGAATACGTTATACATTCTTCTCCTTCTCATTCTTCTCACCGAAAAAAATATGTTTACTTCGAGCATGCAGTTATACTATGTTCCGATTCTTACTCCAGTGAAACCACAATCGATTAATACGTTTTTATGTTATTTTTTAGCTCTTTATACTTCCATGAATTATATTCAGTTGCTTACTTTTAATTAATAAAATTTGAATTTTATTAATTGAATTAGAACGAAGATAACATATTTTTAGGAGTTTTTTCATTCAATCATACTCTCTTCTTCAAATAAATGCCAATAAAGCCTGAAAAATACACAATGGCAACGTGTTATGATTTTGCACGCGAGTATAGGAGGGTTAAAGAGACTTTGGACTGTTCATTCGCCTCTAATAAAAAAAAACACATACAAAGTTGAGGTGTTTCGCATGTAAACTCGACCGTATTATCCTACTACGAGATGCTACGAGTACAGTCATCTTCGAATACATTGCCCCAATCTAAAACGATGCTATAATTGTTTCAATAAACACGAAGAAGTACCTAGGAGTCACAATTCTGCCGAAATTGGGGTGGAAGTCATTGACCCAGTAGCCGACACTGTGAAATTGTAGTGCGCCGTATGAACCGAAATCAGTATATCGTGTAAATTTTTGAATGAATTGATCGACGTCAATGTAGGAAATAATGTTGCCGAATGTCTACATTTTGTTTTCTGCTGATCTAGAAATTCATTTGTTGATCTGTTAGCAATCACAATTTTATTCTTACAATACGATTTCTACGTTCAATTTTTTTTACAATACGAAGATCTATTGTCCTATTCCTGTCATCCTGCACCTGCTCCCACGGCACGTATTACCCATAATTTGCTACACCGTACCTCCACCTAGCCTTGAGCTGATCTTTATCCCTAGCAAAAAATGGTTTGGTTTTTGATTATAGAGATTTCAAACTTTTCAGTTCTTTCGTCTCTAGCCTTGAGAAAGCATCTTGGAAAAACTTTACTCTACTCCTGCACTAATGAGCAAAAAATTAATTTGACAAGCTGCTGTCTCGCGTGTACGCAACTACTCCCAGTGGATCACGCCATGACGATTCCAAAATACGCAAAAAGTTTCAAAAAAAACTATTACCAAACATGTTTTCATTTTATCCGGCTACTTATAACTCACCCGTTCGGGTAAAGCTCTGTATCAGAGATGCCAGATGTGAAGACCTTCATTTAATTTAAAGGCGTTTCGAACACATTCTTAGGTATAACCAGAAGCATTCCGGCCCTTTCCATCCGTTCAGCAATAGTGAGAAGCATTTTACGCACGATACATTGAATTGATACGGCGCGCTGTGATTTTCTTTTCTGCGAATTACGCATCGTCGGTTTCTGGTCAATGACTTCTACTATAATTTCGACAGAAGGGTTCCTCCTCGATTGCTCTTCGTGTCCATTGATCCAATTACGCTCTCTCACGCAACATCCGAACCAGATTGCGAGAGAGGCTAGCTAAAGAAAACAAAACCGAAGTTTTTTGCTATAGAGTATTAGTAGCAAACGCGGAGATCACCAACACAAAATCAATCGAGAGAGATCCACGAATACTTCAGATGAAGAGAAGTTGTTACACCACCACCAAGAACGGTCGCTTATACCGTCCCGCTCGCAATAGGGCTCTTGCTACACATACATGCAGAGCATGTGTTGGGCACACATTCGCTTGTTTACATTCGTAGTGTCTATGCAGCAGAAGCGGATTTTTATCAATCGGCGTTCTTGTAGATGATTTAAATAGAGTTACGGTCATTCTAATAGTGCATAGAGCTAACATGAACTTTGTGAAACAGTTAGGCAAGCTATTTTATGAACAAGAGTTTTTGTGTAACGCATATTATTTAGTTTACTAGCACCTATTTCGCGATGTTCATTGAGCGACTCTCCCATTAGATTGGAATCGAAAAATTGGCAGAAAAAGGATTATCAACATTTTCGCACCTAGATCAAAGTCACAGAGTCTCGAGCTCACGTTTGAATGCTTCCTTGTATTTCCATGAATTGGTCAATCGATGGATTTTTTCCGTTTCCGATAAATTTTCTTATAAACGTATTTAGCTTCTCCGCAGAGCATTCGGGTACTCGGAAATCATATCTGAGAGTTGGTTGATATTTCAGGCTGAAAATGTCCTTAATTTCAACATAATCAACTGCTTTTTTGGCGGAACTAGCCGCCGATTAAGGATATCTGCACACGAATATTCATTATAGTTTATTCTTTCACGAGACCAGCAAAAAGCTTAAAACCTAAATGGGAGCACACTTCACCTAATCCGGCTATACAATCGCAATGTGCAGTTTGCACTATTTCTGTGAAAATTTTTGAATAATCAATCTGCTTCCATTGATATGAATCATGGCCAAAACAGAAATTTCTATTTTTCCCCGTGTGTATGGCTTTGACGCTAAAAGTAAATATTTTTATGTGAAGAAACATATATTCGCATGTTATTCATATAGATTAGCGCGTAATCTTTATAACTATTTCGCTAAAATAATTATTTAAACAAAGCTCAATCTTGTCGCTCCATATAATTCCTATGGAGCGATCACTTTTGCCTGCCCAACAGATCACTAATACATATGCACGCTGCAAGCGCCCTATAAGAGCATTATTTTGCGCTGGCTGAATTTAACTAAGAACCAACCAATTTGTAATAATTTGGATAGCGTTTCTCGTGGATGCGGCTGATATAGTTTAAATGGTAGTGTTGTACGGTGTAGGAGGCCACCGTCTAGTTTGGTCAATTCCGGATAACTGGGGTTGCTGTCAAGTTGAATAAAAAGTTGATTACATGCTGCTGTGTTAGTGTTGTGCGAGTTCGATGGCCTGGGAACAAAATTATGAAAAATATTGTGTAATTGCACAAGTGCATTTCTGAAGTTGCCGGTAGTGTCGCGGATTTTTGATAACGTGGTTATTTCCCGCGTCATCCAGTTCAGTTTTCCGGTTAGTCTCAGTCTCAGCAAACACAAGCGCTTAAAAAGGCTACTGACAGTTAGTAACAGAAATATACTGCCAAGTCGTATATATCGCAGTGATAATATTACGTAATATAATAAAATCCATGTAATTTTCCCGTGTTTGATGAAATAAGAGTGCTATGACAACACAGAGCATGAAAGGAAAAGGCTTCCATTTTGTCAGTGAAGGAAGCAGCGCGAAGAACGGAGGGTGGTTTTGAAGCTAATCAAAGAGCTCCAGCACCATGTTTAAAGGTAAGTGAGCATATTCTATACATATAGTGGTAGTGGGTGCAAATTGGTCATAGGGGGCAAAGTGGTCACCTGCTTGTTTGGTAGTATAACTATTGACTATAGATGCCGTATTGATAGTCACCTTAAGTTTGGAGAAATTAATTACTTTTGAGCCACCCTGTACTTCAGTAGAGCTGTCGCATGTTACAATATAAATAAAAACAGAAATTGCTCTCTCGATAGCCATTAGGCCGTAGTTTTGTGCGCATGGTATCTAAGGAATTTCTCGTGAAATTTAGTTTATTCAATCTGATATATTGGACAAATCATCAGTTTGGACGCCTGTTCACATATTCTAGGAGAGGTGAACACATATTTTGTTTAATCTCTGCGATTAATTAGCATTAGAATTTACTTTGATGTTTGGGGCAAAGTACAATACAATGTTTTGTTTACTAAAGCTGATATACCACACCACATTCTGCTCTTATAAAGGATCCTTTTGTGGGTTTGACCCTGGATAAATATGCCACTCCAACTAAACCAAGCCTAGTTATGCGGAACGTTATGTGTTTCTTACTATGTTTTTGTATGCATGAGAAAATTTAAATTGAGACTCTAGGTGAATAGGCCAAGCTTATTTCAAACAAGTACCTACTATATCAAATGTGATTTCAATTGTGATTTGATTGATTTCAATGTGAAATTTGAACGAAAAAATCGCATAAATCTATCCCATTTATTTAGATATGTGCGAGCGCCCACTTTGTCCCCACCAGGTAACCACTTTACCTCCAAGCAAAAAAAAAGTTCGATTTTTCACCTTTTTTCTATTGATGAAAAGTGTACTATTTTGAATTTTAATAGTAAAAGCCGTTTGCTATCTTGAACAACAATGAGTTGAACTATAATATTCTTCGAGAAACGGGAATTGAATCGATATGTGGACGCTGGGAATGGACATATTCCTTAGGGTGACCACTATGCCCCCACTTCCCTTACAGCCATTTCATGCCAAACCGATATAGTGGTTCTCAGATTTTCGTGGAAAGTGGAAATTTTGTTTTTTGTCGCAAACCATTAGACCCGTATTTTTTTTTTTTTTTTGTAAGGGTGACTATTTCCATTTGTAGGATGGTCCGAAAATTCAAATTTTTCCACTTATTTCAAAGACTTACTTCTTGAAAAATTCATAACTACTGAGCCGATTTAGATGATCGACATATCTACTTATAGCTGATCTTTTTTGAAAAAATACCAGAGTTGCATAAAATTTGACTTTTGGCTTCGTTATTATTAATTGTATTTGTGTTTTATAGTTTTCATGGTCTCGGGACCAATGGCGCTATATTTATATATATATTTTTTTCGTGAAAGCTAAGAATTTTTTACAGAACATATCTCGAAACCAGAGAGGAGTTTTTTTTGTTTTTAAGCTATGATTTTTCAAAGCTAACCGTTATTATTCATTGTATTCATTTTTTATAGCTTACATGGTTTCGGTACCAATGGCGCTATATTTTTTTATATTTTCTCTTGAAAGCTGAGTTTTTTTTTACATAACATATCCAAAATTCAGAGAGGAGTTTTTTTAGTTTTTGAGTTATGATTTTTGAAAGTTAACATGTTTTTGGGCAGGTAGCTTAATGAGTAGAAAATAGGAATAAGTATAGTAATCGGTAGATATTAAGGACAATGAAAAACATGTATCAGGTAAAGGTATCTCAGGTAAATGCAAAAAATGTAGAGACGACAAGTTATAAAGCAATAGAAAGAAAACTTAAAACCCGTTATAATCATTTGAAGCAATTTTCCGCAAAAACTCAATTATATCATAGTTTTAGACCGAAAAATGAAAACTATACTATCGTAAAACGATTCTCGTTCTCGGAAGAAGAACATTCTGTGAAACTGTAAAAGAAAATTTAAGCATGCTTTATGCCTAGAATAAAAAATATGAAAAATATAACAGATGAATTTTAATTCCTACCCACTCGTCGTCTCTACATTTTTTGCATTTTAAGAAAAGACGACACTTATAGAATAACTACATAAATTGGAAAAAAGTCATTCGATTTTTCGATTTAAGATCGATTCTTTGATACCGATTCAATCAGTTAATTGATCCTACGCTGTTTAGAAAATCGATCTTTTTCTAAAGATTTTCCAATCGTAGCTCAGTTACAATACATGCGGAACGATTTTTCGTTCCAGCACGGAAAAATGTAAAAAATATAACATGTATTAATATTTGTCGAGTGTTTTTTCTTTAGCTACACTGCCTCTTTTAATTTATATTGAGCATTTCAAACAGAAGTACTAAATTTCAACTTTGGTATTCAGGTTGCCTAAATAATAAAATTTCATAGATGAGTTCAAGTACATAACAGCCTAACAATTCATCGCTGCAATCCGTCAATATGCTGCTTATATGAATGTGGAATAAAGGAAAGATAATTATCGAGTCTTGTTTTAGGTTCGGTTTTAGGATCGGAATTTACCGTTTTTAGTGTGGATTTCTAACAGTGATGATGTTTCGTTGAATGAGAATGGAATGGCCCTACTGGAAATGTTATTCACTGGCAGCTGGTATACTTTACGGTGGCGGTTCTTTCAGCCAATCTCCACTGCTACCTGGGATAATTATGTTTTGCTCAACTTTGCAATTTTCTCCCGTATATTGATATTGCTTGCCTTTGTTGATTTTCAGGTCGAAATTCGATTTTGTTTCGAAGCAATGTTTGAAGCATTAGTTGTTGTGAGTTGATACTTTGTTATAATTCAATACATCGAAGCATATTTCCATTGTAAGAAAATATGTTGGATTTTCGATATACGTGTCGGTTTATAACTCATCTCCATTGGCAAATCTTCCTATTTTCGTTTCTATGTTGAACACTGTATGGGCGGTAAAAAACAGCATACTTTTAGGTTTGCTTTAATATTTCCTATTCGGTATAACGATTAACTTATATCTGTTTGGAAACAGACGCTCTCCTTCAGTGATTGCTGTGGATTGATTTTTAGATTAGTGGAGGGTGGAAAATCAATCATTGTAACTCTTTATTAAAAATTTGTTGTCGTCCTGAAAAGGACGGTTGGGTTCTCGATTCTAGTGCACTTTCATGTCGTTGTTGATTTAAGCCTTCTTCTCGGTTTTCTTGGGTAGCAGAACAGCTTGGATATTGGGCAAGACTCCGCCTTGAGCAATAGTTACACCCGACAGTAGTTTGTTCAATTCTTCGTCATTACGGATAGCCAACTGCAGATGACGTGGGATAATCCTGGTCTTCTTGTTGTCACGAGCGGCATTTCCTGCCAATTCCAATACTTCAGCGGCCAAATATTCCATCACTGCGGCCAGATAAACGGGTGCTCCAGCTCCAACACGTTCGGCATAGTTTCCCTTCCTGAGCAGACGATGAATACGACCCACTGGGAACTGTAAGCCAGCACGATTTGAACGGGACTTCGCCTTTCCCTTAACTTTTCCTCCTTTACCACGTCCAGACATTTTTTGTTATATAATTATGAAATTATTCACGTGCGAAGCGAAACTGTACTGATCAAAGTTTCCGGATAACGAACCCTCTTTTATACCTGCTGAAACAATGTTTGTTTCACTCTCAGACAGAGCTACGAATATAATGAAATGACAACATAAACGAAAGGGGACGGTCATACATTCCACCCTGACCGAGCATAAAACATGATGTTTCCTTTGCTTTCGACATTAGTTCCTCTCGAACAGTAAAAGCGATACAACATAGCAATGGCTCCTAAAACCAGTGGAAAGGCAGCGAAGAAGTCTGGAAAGGCCCAGAAAAGTATTACCAAGACCGACAAGAAAAAGAAGAAGGTCCGCAGGAAGGAAAGCTACGCTATCTACATTTACAAAGTGTTGAAACAAGTCCATCCTGACACGGGTATTTCATCCAAAGCCATGAGTATCATGAACAGCTTCGTGAATGATATTTTCGAACGCATCGCCGCTGAATCATCTCGCTTGGCGCATTACAACAAACGTTCAACGATAACTTCTCGTGAAATTCAAACCGCAGTTCGTTTACTGCTGCCAGGAGAATTGGCCAAACACGCTGTCTCCGAAGGAACCAAAGCCGTCACGAAGTATACCAGCTCCAAGTAACTCCCGAGTCATGTAGCAAAAAAAACAACGGCCCTTTTCAGGGCCACAAATTTGTTTGATAAGTGTGTAGGAAAAGGTTTTCTAATTGTTGATTTGTAGATTTTCGTTGTCATAATGAGTCGCCTCTCGTGTGATTAATTCGAGGGATTCAGAAAAGTCATATCACAAAAGGTATCCGAAATGAGTAGATACAACAATTTCATGTAGTTCGTTTGACGTTACGTTTGGGAATGAAGTGATGATATTGTGCAGAATGTATGATGATGCATATAGTGAATTCAATGATTGACATCCTCATATTCAGTTGCAGATGCTAATTGAAGACTCGGCATCATTATCTGTTCTCAATGCAATTGCACCAAAATTAGAAGAGTTAGCAGTTTAGTGTCGAGAAACTAATCGTAGAGAGGTTTAACAGGATTGATTTTGGTGTTTATACAATAAAGCTATATACATAAAAAAATCATGAAACTGGGAAACCTCGAGCTTTGTACTTTTAAAATGTTATTCAATTTTTATATATGGATAATCTGAGGGTACTTAGAACTAAGTCAGGAACACCGTAAAAAAGGTGTCGTAAAATATGATTCGCTATAATTTTTAGCGTCAATAAAAGAAGATCAGAAGTTCATTTATATTTGATAAGATTCATGTTTCAATATATCGTGCGGCTCCGCCGTATGTAATGTTGTAGATAGAAAACAGTTTTTCAAACTCTTTTCGAATAAATTGGTGGCCCTGAAAAGGGCCGTTTGTTTGAGAATGAGATTAGATCAGTCAGATTTAAGCGCGTTCTCCACGGATACGACGAGCTAATTGGATATCTTTCGGCATAATGGTGACTCGTTTGGCATGGATGGCACACAGATTGGTATCTTCGAATAATCCAACCAGATAAGCTTCACTTGCTTCCTGCAGAGCCATAACAGCCGAGCTCTGGAAGCGAAGATCGGTCTTAAAATCTTGAGCGATCTCACGAACCAAACGTTGGAATGGAAGCTTACGGATCAGTAATTCAGTCGACTTTTGATAACGACGAATCTCACGCAAAGCGACGGTTCCTGGTCGATAACGATGTGGCTTCTTGACTCCTCCGGTAGCTGGAGCACTTTTACGAGCAGCTTTAGTGGCCAACTGTTTGCGAGGAGCCTTTCCTCCGGTGGATTTACGAGCGGTCTGCTTGGTACGAGCCATTGCTTACGATTTCAGTAGAGTTAACGGTTTCAAAGTTGCTGAATGAATGGGATAATTCAACGCTTTTCTTCGCTTTAATACCTCACGTATGTCGTCATTCTACCATACGCATGCACAAAAAGGAAAGGACAAAAGAAGGGGAAGAATAACAAAATGAAGGAAAAGGAGGAAAAATAATTTCCATTCGGGTATAAAAGTGGGTACCCTTAGGGGAAACAGCATCAGTTTCAGTCATCGTTTGAACTCGGAAACAACATAAAATAGTCCAGAAAAATGACTGGCCGTGGTAAAGGAGGAAAGGGACTGGGCAAAGGAGGAGCCAAGCGTCATCGTAAGGTTCTGCGTGATAACATCCAGGGAATCACAAAGCCCGCTATCCGTCGTTTGGCTCGTCGTGGGGGAGTGAAGCGTATTTCCGGTCTCATCTACGAAGAAACTCGTGGTGTGCTGAAAGTATTTCTGGAAAACGTTATCCGAGATGCTGTTACCTATACCGAACACGCCAAACGGAAGACGGTTACCGCAATGGACGTTGTGTACGCTTTGAAACGCCAAGGTCGTACTCTCTATGGTTTCGGAGGTTAAATGATATAATTTGGTGTACGGTTCAACAAAACGGCCCTTTTCAGGGCCACAATATTTCTCCAGTGAAGAGTTCCTTTAAATGTTTTCAAATCATCCATTATTTTTTAATAAGGATTCGTTGCTTGTTCGGTTATATTATTTGTAAATAACGATGTAATTAGACGTTTAACTGAATTCAAATTGATGTTCTTTACCCATAGAAGTTTAATATTTCTTGAATGAATGTCTGTGAATTATGAGTACACTGTAAGCCAGTGTTGGGAACATGTCATATTAGAAGGATCGTAATAGTAATAAAGTTAGACCAATACCTGGTACATTGCACGTCGCAGTTTGACGCAGACTTGGTCCAATGATTGTGAAGAGGGGACCCCTGAAAATAATGGATTTTCGTGATTTTTTTTTCGGATGTTACGAATAAAGTAAAGTGTTCGGGTATTTTGATGATTGTTTAAGATATATTTGAAGATGTATTTTCCATTCTTTGAGTGCACGAATACTGATTATGACGCTGTTGACGGCTGGATGCGTAGATGTCTGAAAATCGGTACCTTGTTGGTGGTATCGGTTCTGAAGCAACGAGGTGTCGTAGAACAAATTTTAATGAATATTTTGAAACTTTAAGACAATACTTAAAGCGTTACATAGGGGTTTTTTGAAAATTCGAAAAATTGCCAAAACGGCGGCCATTTTTGTTAAAAATTAGACATTTTTCATGAAAAATCTCTAAATAGCGATTTTTCAAAAATCGAAAAAATGATATATCGAAAAACGGCTATGTAACGCCGATAATTCATTTTTACATGCTGATAAACAATTTCAGCCAGATCGGTCGAGTAGATCCTGAGATATCGACACCACCAGTTGAAATAACATGGTTTCGAGAAAAACGCGCTTTAAAATTCGTACATACCTTAAGGTGACTTCATACTTTTGTGGCTGTAACTTTCCATATTTCGTTTCCATAAAATACGATAAATTTTTTTAGGACAACATTTCTGAGGGCATAAACTTCCCAAAAATGCAAGAAACAAAAATTCGTTTTTTTCGATTTTCTAGACCGGGGTCCTCCCTTAAACAATCGTAATTCTCATGATGCTATTCGGTATCATCGATTAGCTTTTTCATTAAAATACCAACATTCTCAGAATTGTTTAATGTTGGATACAAGATGATGATGTGTGAAAATGTATATTAACTGTCATGAAGAAAACATTCGAATTCTTAGAGGTGGAAAACTATTGTTACTCTTTCGTTCCATTGGTTTTGGTAGTCCTGAGAAGGACTGTTTGTTTTTAAATAAGTTTCAAATGAAAAGCACCAGTGCACTTTACTTTTTGGCAGCAGCTTTCTTTGCTGGTGCTGCCTTTTTCGGTTTTGGAGTTTTAGGCTTCTTCGCTGCTGTCTTCGATGCTTTGGTTGGTTTCTGTTTGGAAGCGGCTGCTTTCTTTACGGTTCCAGCCTTTTTGGCGGTTTTGGCGACGACAGCTTTAGCCTTCTTCTGAACCGCTTTTTTTGCTGGTGCTTCCTTCGGCTTTTTGGCAGCAGCAGTTTTAGAAGTGGCTGCCTTTTTGGCGACTTTCTTTTCCCCTGCAGGTTTCTTCCCAGTCGCAGCTTTCTTTGGTTTCTTCTCGCCCGCAGGTGTCTTATCCTTAGGTTTGATTTTGAAGGATCCCGATGCTCCACTTCCTTTGGTTTGCACAAGATTACCTTTCTCGACACCACTCTTCAAAGATTTTTTTATGAAAGTTGAGAGCTTAGCAACATCACACTTGTAATTGGCACCGATATACTTCTTGATGGCCTGAAGAGAAGATCCATTACGATCCTTTAAGGTCTTGATGGCGGCCAGAACCATTTCGTTCACTGGTGGATGGGTGGCTGGCTTTTTTGGTTTCTTATCCTCTCCTTTAGGAGCACGAGCCTTTTTCGGTGTCTTGGCTGGAGATGCAGCAACTGATGCTGCGGGAACGACTTCAGTAGCTGTTTCGGCCATTTTATTCACTGTGTTTCACTGCTATGTTTCAACGAAATGCTGAATTCATTGATGCGCTCGGTGCCGCCGTTTGTGCTCGGAATCGAAAACTGTGTTAGGGAAACTCAAAGCGTATTTGTAATTGATGTTTTAAAAAATGTTACTTTTCTTTGTTACAGTCCTCACATGTTTATCAGATACCTTATTTAATATTTACTATGATGTTTGAGCTACCATTTAAAGTTGCTCTGTTTTTAAAAGTCCAAGCCGATACTCAATAATTTACGATAAATGCTAATGATATGTATCAGAAGTATCAACACTCTGTCGAAAATGTTCAATTTTCTTACATTGCAAAAGATAAACAGTTATTAAACCTAATTCTAATGAAATAGGGACAATTTTTCGATATATGGATACCAGAATTGAATGTTTTTTCACAACATTACGAAGCATTCTTATCAAAACTTGGGGCAATCGGAGTAGCTAAAGCAATTTTTGATTTCCGTTCGTTACCATAAGAAATATTATCCTTTTACAAGATTATCAATCTTATTTCAATTTATTCATTTGTTGGAATAATATATTTACTGATCCGAGACAAAACACTCAATATTTCATTTTCTGAAATACTTCATGTTTCGACCCAAGGGTTGATTCGTTAGACAAACAGTCTGTCATCACTTGTGTTATCGGTGATATGTTACGACAATCAAATGGTAGTTTTATTCAATATAGTTATACGTGAACACAATACAAAAATTATATCTAAATAACCCATTATGTAGGGAATTTTTAGTTATTTCACAGTTTGGTGTAAACAGTGGTAGAATAGAAAATACTGTTACCATAAACGAGATCTGCCTATTTCGATATGCGATTTTTTTCGTTAATTTTTTTTTTTTGAAATCATTTATCTTCTTCATAGTTAATAATCATCAATATCAATTCTTATAAAATAATAAATTCAATATTTTTCTCCATTTACGAATTGGTTTTATTTTTCGGACTATCTTATATTACTTTTCGTGATCTGCGGCCAAAATCGAGATTTCATTTTGTCTCTGACTACAAGGTATTTTTGTGTAGACTTTTTTTTTGAGTATGGTGATGGAATTAAATACACTACCGATAAAAAAAAACATTTGAATGATCAACTAAACCCAATTCCTCTATAAATTATTGGAAAATTACATAATGGATACAGCAGAGTTCAGTTTGGTGATCTCGAAAGCAGACACGGTTTGCTGACGGGCGCCGAACGCGAATAAAGTGTCTTTCTCAAGACAGGTCAGGAAGGAGTTGGAAATAGAGTTTTCTGTGGGATCTTCTCAAGACTAGAGACGAATGAACTTTAAAGTCTCTATAATTCAAGAAGAAGAAGGAGAAGATAATGGATACAGATTGCTATGAGAAAATATCTTACTGTTCTACATGTAAACATGTTACAAAATAACGAAAATAAGCAAACATACCTTGAAATCAGTGACACATTAGAATACAGATTACAAAAAGGGATATAACAATGTCCTAAAAATAAAATATCTTGCATATAAAACTAGCACCCAAATAAGGAAAAAGGACTCACTCTAGCAGTGTATTTATTATTTACACCATCAATGTACATGTTAAAGGAATTACTATTGGTGATTGATAAAATAATAAAATAGAAGAAATACTTAAACAAAATTAACTGAACAGTCATTTCAAGAAATTAAGAACATACATTCAAACGCACTACATTATAATAAAATTCACTCCATTACTACATGTACATGTAAATGTTCAGACATAAATATTATAAACATCATAATAATTATCTTTTGAATGCGTATATTGAATTGATATACCAGTTGGATTTCGTAACTCAAAATCGATAACCCAAAAGGTCAGTTTGTCGATGGTATAACATGTCTTGGGTCGTGAATCGTTTATATAAAATCATGGAAAATTGAGAGAAAATATGGCGTATTTTATCTCGGGATTGTATGTTCTATATTATTTTCACAAACGGATAAATTGATAGAAGATTGATACTCTTGCCTGAGCTGTGCCTGATGTATCATATGACAACAAATGGAAATCAAAAATTGCTTCAGCTGCTCCGATTACTCCAAAGTAAAGATGAAAATGCTTCGCTGTGTTATTAAGTGAGCACTCGATTCTGGTATCAATAGATCGGGAAAATGTTCCCATTTTATAAAAATGCAGTTTAATAACTGTCTATTTTTTGCAATGTGAGAAATTTGAACATTTTCGACATAGTGTTGATACTTCTGATACATATCATCTGCTTTTATGGAGAATTTTTAGCGCATCGGTTGGGGAATTCAAATTTAGAACAACTTTAAATGGTATCTTGAATATCATAGAGAATAATAAGTAGTGCATCTGGTAAAAATATGAAAACAAAACAGAGAAAATTGACATTTCTTAAAGTATGAATTACAAAAACGCAAAATGTTTTTCCAACATAAAACTCAAACGAACACATTGAGTTTCCCTAACACAGATGTCGATTTCAATCATTAGTCGTCAACAAAAAAAATCAGCATCCCGTCGAACTATAGCAGTGAAACACAGTGAATAAAATGGCCGAAACAGCTACTGAAGTCGTTCCCGCAGCATCAGTTGCTGCATCTCCAGCCAAGACACCGAAAAAGGCTCGTGCTCCTAAAGGAGAGGGTAAGAAACCGAAAAAGTCAGCCACCCATCCACCAGTGAATGAAATGGTTTTAGCCGCCATCAAGACTTTGAAGGAACGTAATGGATCATCTCTTCAGGCGATCAAGAAGTATATCGGTGCCAATTACAAGTGTGACGTTGCTAAGCTCTCAACTTTCATTAAAAAATCTTTGAAGAGTGGTGTCGAGAAAGGTAATCTTGTGCAAACCAAAGGAAGTGGAGCATCAGGATCTTTTAAAATTAAATCAAAGGACAAGAAACCAGAGGGCGAAAAGAAACCTAAGAAAACAACGGCTGCGAAAAGGCCTACTGGAGAGAAGAAAGTCGCCAAAAAGGCAGCTACTTCCAAAACTGCTGCTGACAAAAAACTAAAGGCAGCACCAGCAAAGAAAGCTGTTGAGAAGAAGGCTAAAGCAGCCGTCGCAAAGAATGCCAAAAAGGCTGGAACGGTGAAGACAGCAGCCGTTCCCAAACAGAAATCAACCAGACCATCGAAAACAGCAACGAAGAAACCAAACCGAAAAAAGCTACTCCGGCTAAGAAAATCGCTCCGAAAAAACCCGCTACCAAGAAGTAAAGTTTCTCATCGGGAAATTCATTTAAAAACAAACAGTCCTTCTCAGGACTACCAAACACAATGAATCGAAAGAGTAACAATAATTTTCCACCTCTAATAACTCATATATTTTCTTCATGACAGTCAATAAACATTTATTAGATTTATTATTTTATTTCATTCATGTTGACGGGTGCAATTAAAAAATTGAATTTCGGTCACGTCACGGAAATTTTCCAATTTTGAGCGTTTATTGTTTAGTCATTTCTTAACGGAACAATGAGATTTTTGCACAATTTGCAATTTAAACTCTCAAAGATATTCAGAATAAACGTGCAACAAATATTATAACGTAATCCTACGTAAACTATGAGGGTCGTGTCTCGGCCACAAGTCTTCCACTTTTTCCAACGAAAAGAGTGATACCGTAATGTATAATTCTTGATAAACGATTTACTAGAATACATTGGCCCAAGTCTCTGTCAAATGACGATTTGTCTTGAAATGTGTTAAGTTTGGACCAAATTCAATTGAAATTATCTTAATCGTTCAATGATTACAAGTACATAAGCTTCGCTTGCGATGATTCATCATTCAACGCATAATCCACAGACACAGACATTCAAAAAAGAAAAAAAAGAAAGAAATTATTATCCATAAATTAAATTACATGTCTTCTAACATCATAAATAAAATTATCTTGCTAATGAACAATAACTGCTTTGAAAACATTTAAAAGAACTCTTTACATGAGAAATATTGTGGCCCTGAAAAGGGCCGTTTTGTTGAACCGTACACCAAATTATATCATTTAACCTCCGAAACCATAAAGAGTACGACCTTGGCGTTTCAAAGCGTACACAACGTCCATTGCGGTAACCGTCTTCCGTTTGGCGTGTTCGGTATAGGTAACAGCATCTCGGATAACGTTTTCCAGAAATACTTTCAGCACACCACGAGTTTCTTCGTAGATGAGACTGGAAATACGCTTCACTCCCCCACGACGAGCCAAACGACGGATAGCGGGCTTTGTGATTCCCTGGATGTTATCACGCAGAACCTTACGATGACGCTTGGCTCCTCCTTTGCCCAGTCCCTTTCCTCCTTTACCACGGCCAGTCATTTTTCTGGACTATTTTAGATTGTTTTCGAGTTCAAACGATGAATGAAACTGATGCTCTTTGCCTCATACATACATACATCTGTATTTCCATTTTCAATTTTCCAGTTATTAGATTTACATTTTAAGAGTTCTGTCATATGACATTTCAGCTTGATTTCCTTTCCTAGTTTTCCTTGTTTCAGTATTCAAATATTTATGATGATTTATTTTGAGATCTCGATCTCAGCTAATTTATTATAATCTATTCTAACTAACCTAACCTAATTCTAATCATATATGTTTCTTATTATTTCAAAATCAGAAATCCGTGTTTTAGCTTTGAATGTTTCAGTAATTTGTATTATTCTAGTTTGAAGCGGAATTATCTTTGCTGTTTCGTGTATTTCTCTTGTACTAGTTCCTATTGGCAACTCCATTTTAATTGATTTGTTTTCGAGTGCTTTTAATTTCAATTTGTGTGAATTTGCACATAAGCTCCATACTGGGGCAGCGTAGTCAATTATTGGGATAAAAATTTGTTTAACTATTGTTACTTTGTTTGCTGTACTCAGTTTCGATTTTCTGTTAATCAATGGATAAAGTCTCTTTATAAATTTATTGCATTTAAGTCGCAGTTCTTCTATATGTTTGTTGAATAGTAATTTTGAATCCATTGGTAATCCTAAATACCTTGCTACTTTTGTCCATTCTGTTGCTATGTTGTTCAATATAATTTTGTCTTCTATTTTAGGATCCAGTTTTGGAGTTGGTCTGTGTGGAAATACAATTACCTGTGTTTTGTTTGCGTTAATTTTAATCTTCCAGTTTTTTAGATACTCACAAAATATGTTCAAGCTTTTTTGAAGTTTTCTAATAATTGGTTTCAGTATTCTCCCTTTACCGAGAATAGCAGTATCATCGGCATAAACTGATAATATACTTTCAGATAGTGGTGGAATATCCGCAGTGAATACTGAGTATAACACCGGGCCCAACACACTGCCCTGAGGGACTCCTGCTGGTACTTCAAATGAATTCGATTGGGTGCCATGTACTATTACCTTAAATGTCCTGTTTGCTAGATAATTTTCAATAGTTTTTGTCGGATATGTTGGAAAATTCATTATTTTTAATTTGTGTACTAATCCTTGATGCCACACATTGTCAAATGCTTTTTCTATATCTAGTAGTACCATCACTGTAGTGTTCGACAATGACTTACTCTTTTTAATGATATTTGTTACTCTGACCAACTGATGAACTGTCGAGTGTCCTCTTTTAAATCCAAATTGTTCTGCTCTGATGATATCATTCGTTTCAATGTGTTCCAACATACGATTTAGAATAATTCTTTCAAAAATTTTACTAATATTCGATAAAAGACTAATTGGTCTATAGCTTTTCTCGCTAGTCGGATCATTACCTGGCTTAAGAATGGGCATTACTTTGGCCACTTTCCAGCCTTTAGGAAAATATCATGGATTAAGACAAGAGTTAAATATTGATGCGAACACTTTGTACATTTTTTCGCTGAGTTTTTTTAATACAATATTGAACATCCCATCAAAACCTGGAGCTTTCATATTCCTAGTGTAGTGGATTACTTTCTTAACCTCTTATATAGTAATTTTCTTGTTCTGTGGTAAGTAGCTATTTGTTTGTTTTAAATTGTTAATTGTTTGGGTCACAGATTCTTCGTATGGACTGGTAAAGTTTTCGCCGAGCTTATGGGAATTAGAAATATGGACTGCTATTGCATTGGCTTTTTCAGATGGTGTTATCAACGTTGAGCTTTCTGATATAAGTGGTGGTATTTGTTGAGGCTTGTTTTTCAATATTTTTGTCATTTTCCAAAAAGGGTTTGAATTTTTCTTCAGACCTGCTATAGTGTTTGCAAATTTTTCATTTTTGATTACATTTAAACGTACAGATCCATTCAGCTCGCGCAGTCCGAAGATATCGGTCGCAAATTTGTTCGCGTCTATTATAGAGTGGAGATTATACCGTTATCAGTTCGTGGCTGGTGAAGTTATTTCGCCATAACGGGGTTCTCTTTATTGCGCGAGTGAGGAGAGCAGCAATCACTACCAGCGTGAGGAACAAGTCCTCCACGGCGGACGCGGTGCGTGTGCCGTATCATCGCTGTGTGTGCTTTAGCATCGTCATCGATTCCATCATCGTGTTGTGGTGCGATATACCGTTGCATCTGTGCCGAGCGATTGCCACGCGGTTCGATTGGGACACCGTTTCATTTCATTCGCATTGGTGTGCGATTTAGGTATAATATATATTAGGTTTAGAAATACAAAAAAAAATAAAAATTATATTATTTTATATCTGCCGTAATGGCAGAAGGTCATGTTGACATGGAGATTGAAACTACTGTTTCCTCCTCACTAGCTACAACGGGGGCTGGGAAGTCGCTTAAACGCGTTCCACCCTCAGAAGATGTCTCTTCAGAGAAAGAGGTAATCTACCTTAACAAGCCCCCCTCAAGAAAATTGGCAAACTTTTCCTCTTCGCCAACAAAAGGCTCATATGGCGTCAGCCTAACGGGGCCGGGAGTTCAATATTTTGACAATGTTTGCTTAGACTATGTTAGTAATATGTAACCGATTACTCGCGGTTGATTCGAGGTTAGTATTACAAGTGTTCTCATAATTGGTATGTCGCAGTCTTCGATGCTCTGTACGTGTGCCCGACATGGGATATTTCCTATTGGGATGCAGCTGACCATTAATCAGCAACGCCCCCCTAGTCTGTACCCCATATCTAGCGTGGTGCGTCTTTCTCGACTCGAGGAATCCAGGATAGAATGGTCACTAGCCGGCGCAATCATCAGCTCGTGTAGAGTTGTCATGAGCGGTACAACCTTTGGCTCTTGTTGAATAATCAGTGGACTGCACAACCTTCGACCCGTGCATCTGTAAAGAGTGTGTGTATGTATTGCCGCGACTAAGTAAAAGTTTATCGATCGAATAGGAGGGATATGAAACGGGGACACAACGAAGGAAACATCATTAAACGTTGACATCGGCGTTTCTGAGGAACAGGTATAGATGAAGCAGAAGATCAGGATCCCGGCTACCTAAGATATTCCGGACGGGGATATCCGATTGTCTGCCTTGTGCTCTCAGTGCTCTAGAGAGCTGAGAGCGAGCAGCATGGAACCGGATACACGACCAGACAACATGCTCGATGTCGTGGTAGCCATCGCCACAATCACAAAGATTGTTTGCTGCGAGCCCAATGCGATAGAGATGCGCGTTTAGGTTGTAGTGATTGGACATAAGCCGAGATATCACGCGAATGAAATCACGACCTACATTCAATCCCTTGAACCATGCACTCGTCGAGACCTTAGGGATAATCGTGTGTAACCAACGACCGAACTCATCACCACTCCAAATGCGCTGCCAAATTACGAGCGTATACTGACGAGGAATGTGGAAAAATTCATTATAAGCAATTTGCCTTTCAAAAAGTGTGCCTTCTAAAGCGCCCACCTTAGCTAGCGAGTCCGCTTTCTCATTCCCCGGAATCGAGCAATGAGAGGGAACCCATGCTAAGGTAATCTTGAATAATTTTTCGACCAAAACACTCAATAGTTGTCTTATTCTTGTTAGGAAATAAGATGAGCGTTTATCAACTTTCATTGAGCGGATTGCCTCTATTGAGCTGAGACTGTCTGAAAAAATAAAATAGTGGTCGATGGGCAATGTTTCAATGATCCCTAATGCGTAATATATCGCACCCAGTTCAGCGACATACACGGAACAAGGATCTTTGAGTTTGAAAGAGGCACTGGAATTTTCATTGAAGATGCCGAAGCCAGTAGACCCGTTTATGAATGAACCGTCAATAAAGAACATTTTATCAGATCCAACTTTCCCATATTCTGCCAAAAATATCGGCGGAATAGAATCGGAGCGTAGGTGACCTGGGATTCCATGGATTTTTTGTCGCATGGACAGATCAAAAATGACAGAGGAATTGCAGAAGTATGGGAAGCAAACTTGGTTGGAGATGCCTGGTGAAGGGTGCACGTCGTGGGTAAGGTACTCATGGTATAAAGACATAAAACTTGACTGAGGAGTCAGTTGGAGTAGATTTTCGAAGTTATCAATCACCAATGGATTCATGATCTTGCAACGGATGAGAAATCTGTAGGATAATTATGTGAGCCGAAGAGTAAGCGGGGGTACTCCTGCCAAAACTTCGAGACTCATCGTATGTGTCGAATGCAAACACCCCATGGTTATACGCAAGCAACGATATTGTATTCTCTCCAGCTTGAGAATATGAATCCTGGCAGCTGATCGGAAGCATAAACTGCCATATTCTAACACTGATAATATCGTTGTTTTGTACAACTGAATGAGGTCTCCTGGATGGGCACCCCACCATGTTCCGGTAATTGTTTGGAGAAAATTGATTCTTTGCTGGCATTTCTGTTTCAAATACGCAATGTGTCTCCCCCAGGTACACTTAGAATCAAAATATACACCCAGGTATTTGAAAAACATAGAGTGTTGGATCGTTTTTCCGGATAGGTGAAGCTGGAATTGGGCGGGTTCGTGCTTCCTAGAAAAAACGACCATTTCAGTTTTCTCCGTAGAGAATTCGATACCCAGCTTGAGGGCCCACGTGAACAGATTATTCAGGGTATCTTGCAACGACTTTTGCAGAACGACGGGATTAGTACCCGTGATGGAAATAACTCCATCGTCTGCAAGTTGTCTCAGCGTGCAGTCTCTAGTTAGACAATCATCCATATCATTGACGTGAAAACTGTACAAGAGGGGGCTTAGGCAGGAGCCTTGTGGTAGGCCCATAAAACTGTAACGAGAAGATTTCGAGCTGCCATGAGCTTGCAATCGGCCTATACGAGTTGTGATCGCAAGCCGGCTTGTTGGGTTTTCGTACGGCTATCACTCTCACTTGTCTCCAGTCATGCGGGACTATATTCAGCTCCAGAAACTTGTTGAACAAGTTCAGCAAGGTTCAGTTTTGCCAAGTCGGGAAGATTCTTCAACAAGTTGAATTTAATCTTGTCCGACCCCGGAGCTGAATTGTTACATGAGAGAAGGGCAATTGAGAATTCCACCATCGAAAAATTCTCATAATCGCTTTGAAGTGGAATGTCGCGTACGACGTTTTGTGCAGGAACGGTGTCGGGGCAAACCTTCCTTGCAAAGTTAAAAATCCAACGGTCAGAGTATTCCTCACTTTCGTTTGTATGGTTCCAGCCACGCATTTTCCTAGCCGTATTCCAAAGAGTGCCCATAGCGGTCTCCCTTGACAAACCATTGACGAACTTCCGCCAATATCCACGCTTTTTTGCTTTAATCAAACCTTTTAGTTTGGCTTCTAGAGCTTGGTACTTTAGAAACCATTCCACTATTCCAGTTTTCCTGAATTTTTTGAAAGCGGATGATTTTTCAAGGTAGACCTTTGAACACTCCTTGTCCCACCAAAGTGATGGAGGACGACGTCGGAAAGTGGTAGCCGGTACACGTTTCTTTTGAGCTTGAAGTGCGCTTTCGTAAATCAAACTCGATATAAAGTTATACTCTTCGAGTGGAGGAAGTTCATGCATTGAAACAATTGCTTCAGATATTATTTCCGCAAATGTTCTCCAGTCAATATTCTTCGTGAGGTCATACGAAATATTGACTCACGAGAGCTTGATTCATTAGCGATCGATAAAATTATTGGTAGGTGATCACTACCGTTGGGATCTTGGATTACCTTCCACATGCAATCCAGGGATAACGAAGAAGAGCATAGAGATATGTCTAGCATGCTTGCCCGTGCAGGAGGGTTGGCTATTCTGGTTGCTTCCCCAGTATTCAAAACTGTCAATTTGAAGTTGTCGCACAGATCATAAATCAAAGTGGCACGGTTGTCATCGTAGAGTGATCCCCATGCTGTTCCATGGGAGTTGAAATCACCTAAGATTACCCGCGGCTCCGGCATTGCCTCGATAGTATCAAAGAACTGATGGCGGCCTACCGTAGTTCTGGGAGGGATATATATCGAAGCAATGCAGAGGTCTTTGCCATTGATTTGTGTCTGGTAAGCAACAACTTCAATGCCTGTCATCGATGGGAGAGTGACTCTATAGAAGGAGTGACATTTTTTAATCCCCAATAGTACGCCACCAAACGAGTCATTTCGATCGAGGCGAATAATGTTGAAATCGTGGAAATTCAGCTCATCGGCTGAAGAAAGCCATGTTTCACAGAGAGAAAATACATCACAGTTAGAGCTGTGAACTAATAATTTAAACTGATCTAGTTTAGGAATAATGCTTCTGCAATTCCACTGTATTACAGTGGTCAAATCCTTGACCTCTTGCACTGAATCAGGCATCGAGGGAAATGAACGCTGCCAAAAAACCACATTTTTCTTTCAAAAATGTTCTCACAATCGGAAGCAAACATAATACTATGCTTTTAAGAGGGTCGTTTATATTTAAAGCATTTAAAATGTTGTCCACCAGGTCAGAAAGCGCAAGCAAGCCAGATTGTGGCTGTTGTCTCGACCGCGAAAAAGGAGCAGACGTGTTGGGTGCTGCTCCGGGAAGTGCTGAGGACCCCTGGTGCGTAGAAGAACCGCTTAAACCAGGAGGTACTTGCTTCGGTCTATTCTCAGCACGTTCGATTCGAGTTTTCATTCCAACTTGGGAAGTTTCGGTTTTCTTTCTGGGGAGTGATGGAAAAGAAGTAATTTTTCTTTTCCTGATGGCACCCTGCGATGTACCGGAACTTCCTGCATTGGGAGCGTCAGCAACAGGCTCGTCGTTCTGCAGAATGGAGTAGGGATTGTCCAGAGTCGTTGGAACGGGACTCTTAAGCATTTCTGCATAAGTCTGCTTGGAACGTTCTTTTAAGGAACACTTGAGTTTTTCCCCTCGTTGTATGTACACCGGGCATTGAGTAAGATCATGAGGAGTCCTGCCGCAATGAAGACACTTGCGCTCTTTCGGGCAAGGATTCTCATCATGGCTCTCTCCACAATCTGCGGAACGTTTTTTGTTGCAACAATAGGCGGCCGTGTGACCGAGTTGCATACATTTGTTGCATTTCATTACCCGGGGTACAAACAACCGAACAGGTAAACGAAGTGCACCTATTACAACGTAGTTAGGAAGGGCGGAACCCTCAAATGTCACACGAAAAGAGTTTGTCCGATTGAGGACTCTTTTGTCATTTTTAAGTGACACAGATTTCAGTCGATCGCATGCAAGAATCTTCACACTTTTAAGTGAAGAGTTCTTGAAGCGACCGACACCATCGAGTATCTCTTTTCGAGTCAAACCCTTTTCGTTTATTACACCGTCTATTTCAACGTTGCAACAGGGTACGTATACGCGATACTCGATCGCAAAGAGATCACAGCGCGTTATTTCATTCGCTTGGGTTCCGCTGGAGACGATAACTCGTAATTTGTCTGGCCCCATCCGAGTAATCTCGGTAACTTCGGAAAATTTCTGTGTCAACTCTTTTGAGATGCGAATGACGTTAAGAGGTTTGGATTTTCGTCTAAAGTATACGATAAATGGGTCTTTGGCGCCATCAGGGTATTCTTTTAGACGAAAATCCTGCTTCTCGTCTTTTTCCTCATCTTCAGAGCTTTCTATCTCGTAAACAGAATTTTCCTCCTCATCTTCTGTTTCATCCTCCTGCTCTTCAGGAGGAGGTTCATTATCTGATATATTCTTTGGCGTGGATGGGGGATCCTCCCCGCCCTCTGCCATATTAATAAAAACGAAGAAGTAGACAACTGTTCGATATGAACAGAATATAATAGTTTGGAAAATACAAATTAGTAAAAGAAATTATATTTCTATATTAGTTATTGTTGAAAATTTTATTTATTTCAATTTTTGTTATTATGTGTAATTTAAAATGAAAAAAGTTCCAATAATAGTTCAACGGTGATGTATCAAAATGGACACCCCTAATGCCAACGCTTGCCGATTTGGTAAACACAAAGTTTAAACAATGGTGTAAATCGTGCACAGAAGCTATACAGAATGATGGAAGAAGAAAGAGGAAAATAAACTTCTACTTGCCGCCGCTGTGTAGCGTGTGTGATGATGTGTCTTGCTGCCGGATTGAAACTCCCGTTGGTGGGTGTTAAAATTTTGGACAGCCGCCAACTAGGAAAAGTATCCCAAGAAGAGGGAAAAACTAAATTCACGCCGTCAGACTCGTTTCGAGTAACTTTTGCTGGTTCCGCTCTACCTGACTACGTCGTGGTGGGCAAATTGAGATTGCCTGTGCGACTCTTCGTGCCAAAGCCCATTCAGATTATTGTGCCAACAAGGAGCGCTGTGCCACTTGCGGAGAGCAATATGAGGGGAAATCCTGCAGTGCGACTGAGCATAAATGTCCATATTGCGGGGGATCCCCACGAGCTCTCAGTTTGTGAAACTTACAAGAGTCGCTGGGAGAAACAGAAGCGCTCTTTGGAGGAACGCTCGAAATGCACTTTTGCGGATATTTTAAAGGGCGCTTCTCCACTGGCCCAACAACAACAACCAATCAACACACAAAATGTCTTCGCCACGTTGCCCGTTGACGAAATAGAAGCGGACACAGCTAACGGGGGCACACCGTTCATTTTCCAAGGGAATCCCCGGCGCAAAAATGTGACCACTCCCAAAGTTCAAGGACAAGCCCCTCCGGTGATACCCCCTGTTAGCATGCCTAAAAAATCGAGTGTAGCGGACAAGCAAAATCAGGTTCCTCCTGGTTTCCGTGGGAATAATTCACCTTCGAATGGCCCAGCACTCGAGGGGACATCAAAAACACATCCCTGTTTTTCCGTCCAGTTCAACTTCCCAATCGGGATTTATAAAGTTGTCTGACCTTTTGGACCAAATCTTCAAGTGTTTTAATGTTTCCGACTCCATCAGAACCATTGTCATTTCAATGCTTCCAGTATTAAAGACAATTTTGCAACAATTGATGCAAACATGGCCCCTCCTTGCAATGATTATCTCTCTTGATGTCTAATTTAAATAGAGAGGTCGGAGATATCACTGTTTTACAGTGGAATTGTCGTAGTCTTATCCCTAAATTGGATACATTCAAATTTTTAATTCATAAGTTCAATTGTGATGTTTTTGCTCTGTCCGAAACTTGGCTTTCTTCGCGAGATGATCTCTCTTTCCACGATTTTAATATCATACGCTTGGACCGTGATGACAGATACGGAGGGGTGCTATTGGGTATCAATAAGTGCCACTCATTTTTTCGAATTGACCTTCCACCTATTGGAGGGATCGAAGTTGTTGCTTGTCATGCAAACATCAGAGGCAAAAACCTCTGTATTGTCAGCTTGTATTGGCCTCCGAGAGGTTAGCCGCAATCAACTTGTTGACATGTGCTCACTCCTTCCTGAGCCACGATTGATCTTGGGAGACTTCAACTCTCACGGAACTGCCTGGGGGGAACAGTACGACGACAATCGTTCATTGTTGATATATGACCTTTGTAACAGCTTCAATATGACCGTTTTGAACACTGGGGAAACAACACGTGTACCTAAACCTCCTGCTAACCCAAGTGCTCTTGACCTCTCGCTTTGCTCGAATACACTATCGTTGCAAGTGGAATGTAATCCAGGACCCCAACGGCAGTGACCACTTGCCAATCAAAATTTCCATCACCATTGGTTCGAATTCTTCTGAATCTATAAACATGGCATATGACCTCACAAGACACATTGACTGGAAAAAAATATGCGGACGCAATTGCTCTAGCCATCAATTCCAGAGATGGGTTGCCTCCATTGGAGGAGTATAACTTCCTTTCTCGTTTGATATATGACAGCGCGATTCGCGCTCAAACGAAACCCATCCCAGGCTTTGACTTTTCGTCAAAGGCCTCCCAATCCATGGTGGGATAGCCAATGTTCCAAGTTTTATCAGGATAAATCGAACGCATTATAAGCTTTTCGGAAACGTCGAACCATTGAGAATTTTCAAACGTATTTGGACCTTGAAAATCAATTTAAAAACTTGATCAAAGGGAAAAAACGTGCTTATTGGCGAAATTTCGTGGGAGGTTTGTCACGAGAAACGTCAATGAAAAAATTATAGAAAGTGGCTCGAAACATGAGAAATCGCTCTTCATCGAATGAAAGCGAAGAATATTCACATCGATGGATTTTTAATTTTGCACGGAAGGTTTGTCCCGATTCCGCTCCTGTGCAAAAAATTGTTCGAGATATACCACAAGATAGGTGCGATCTTGATTCCGAGTTTTCGATGGTAGAATTCTCTCTTACTCTCCTTTCTTGTAACAATTTGGCTCCAGGAACGGATAGAATTAAGTTCAACTTGTTAAAAAACCTCCCTGATGTGGCGAAACATCGCTTGTTGAATTTATTCAATCGGTTTCTGGAGCATAATATTGTTCCAGATGATTGGAGACAAGTGCGAATTATAGCTATTCAAAAACCCGGAAAACCCGCGTCCGACTTCAATTCGTACCGCCCAATAGCAATGCTGTCTTGTATACGGAAATTGTTGGAGAAAATGATCTTGTTTCGCCTTGATCGTTGGGTTGAAACGAATGGCTTACTCTCAGATACACAATATGGGTTCCGCAGGGGCAAGGGGACGAATGATTGTCTTGCGTTGCTTTCTTCAGAAATTCAAATGGCTTACGCCGAAAAAAAACAAATGGCTTCAGTATTCTTGGACATAAAGGGGGCCTTTGATTCTGTTTCAATAGAGGTTTTGTCAGACAAATTACACTCTCGGGGTCTGCCGCCTCTGTTGAATAATATGTTATATAACTTGCTTCGTGAGAAACAGTTGAACTTTTCTCACGGGGATTCGACAGTAAATCGGGTCTCCTACATGGGTCTCCCCCAGGGCTCATGTTTAAGCCCCCTTTTGTACAACTTCTATGTAAGCGACATCGACAATTGTCTTACACAAAATTGCAGCCTAAGACAACTTGCAGATGACGGAGTGGCGTCTGTCGTAGGATCAAACGAATCCGACCTGCAAGGACCCTTACAAGATACTTTGAACAATTTTTCAACCTGGGCCATTGGGCTAGGGATCGAATTCTCCACGGAGAAAACAGAGATGGTGGTTTTTTCTAGGAAGCATAGACCAGCAAAACCAAAGCTTCAACTTTTGGGTAAACCGATCACTCATGCTATGTCATTCAAGTATCTTGGGGTCTGGTTCGACTCCAAATGTACTTGGGGGGCCCATATTAGGTATCTGAGTAAAAAATGCCAACAAAGAATAAACTTTCTCCGTACAATTACCGGCACATGGTGGGGAGCCCATCCCGAAGATCTTATAATGTTGTATCGAACAACTATTCTCTCAGTGATGGAGTATGGCAGTTTCTGTTTTCAATCAGCTGCCAAAACACATCTCATTAAACTCGAGCGAATTCAGTATCTTTGTCTCCGTATTGCGTTGTGATGATGTGTCTTGCTGCCGGATTGAAACTCCCGTTGGTGGGTGTTAAAATTTTGGACAGCCGCCAACTAGGAAAAGTATCCCAAGAAAAGGTAAAAACTAAATTCACGCCGTCAGACTCGTCTCGAGTAACTTTTGCTGGTTCCGCTCTACCTGACTACGTCGTGGTGGGCAAATTGAGATTGCCTGTGCGACTCTTCGTGCCAAAGCCCATTCAGATTATTGTGCCAACAAGGAGCGCTGTGCCACTTGCGGAGAGCAATATGAGGGGAAATCCTGCAGTGCGACTGAGCATAAATGTCCATATTGCGGGGGATCCCCACGAGCTCTCAGTTTGTGAAACTTACAAGAGTCGCTGGGAGAAACAGAAGCGCTCTTTGGAGGAACGCTCGAAATGCACTTTTGCGGATATTTTAAAGGGCGCTTCTCCACTGGCCCAACAACAACAACCAATCAACACACAAAATGTCTTCGCCACGTTGCCCGTTGACGAAATAGAAGCGGACACAGCTAACGGGGGCACACCGTTCATTTTCCAAGGGAATCCCCGGCGCAAAAATGTGACCACTCCCAAAGTTCAAGGACAAGCCCCTCCGGTGATACCCCCTGTTAGCATGCCTAAAAAATCGAGTGTAGCGGACAAGCAAAATCAGGTTCCTCCTGGTTTCCGTGGGAATAATTCACCTTCGAATGGCCCAGCACTCGAGGGGACATCAAAAACACATCCCTGTTTTCCGTCCAGTTCAACTTCCCAATCGGGATTTATAAAGTTGTCTGACCTTTTGGACCAAATCTTCAAGTGTTTTAATGTTTCCGACTCCATCAGAACCATTGTCATTTCAATGCTTCCAGTATTAAAGACAATTTTGCAACAATTGATGCAAACATGGCCCCTCCTTGCAATGATTATCTCTCTTGATGTCTAATTTAAATAGAGAGGTCGGAGATATCACTGTTTTACAGTGGAATTGTCGTAGTCTTATCCCTAAATTGGATACATTCAAATTTTTAATTCATAAGTTCAATTGTGATGTTTTTGCTCTGTCCAAAACTTGGCTTTCTTCGCGAGATGATCTCTCTTTCCACGATTTTAATATCATACGCTTGGACCGTGATGACAGATACGGAGGGGTGCTATTGGGTATCAATAAGTGCCACTCATTTTTTCGAATTGACCTTCCACCTATTGGAGGGATCGAAGTTGTTGCTTGTCATGCAAACATCAGAGGCAAAGACCTCTGTATTGTCAGCTTGTATTGGCCTCCGAGAGGTTAGCCGCAATCAACTTGTTGACATGTGCTCACTCCTTCCTGAGCCACGATTGATCTTGGGAGACTTCAACTCTCACGGAACTGCCTGGGGGGAACAGTACGACGACAATCGTTCATTGTTGATATATGACCTTTGTAACAGCTTCAATATGACCGTTTTGAACACTGGGGAAACAACACGTGTACCTAAACCTCCTGCTAACCCAAGTGCTCTTGACCTCTCGCTTTGCTCGAATACACTATCGTTGCAAGTGGAATGTAATCCAGGACCCCAACGGCAGTGACCACTTGCCAATCAAAATTTCCATCACCATTGGTTCGAATTCTTCTGAATCTATAAACATGGCATATGACCTCACAAGACACATTGACTGGAAAAAAATATGCGGACGCAATTGCTCTAGCCATCAATTCCAGAGATGGTTTGCCTCCATTGGAGGAGTATAACTTCCTTTCTCGTTTGATATATGACAGCGCGATTCGCGCTCAAACGAAACCCATCCCAGGCTTTGACTTTTCGTCAAAGGCCTCCCAATCCATGGTGGGATAGCCAATGTTCCAAGTTTTATCAGGATAAATCGAACGCATTATAAGCTTTTCGGAAACGTCGAACCATTGAGAATTTTCAAACGTATTTGGACCTTGAAAATCAATTTAAAAACTTGATCAAAGGGAAAAAACGTGCTTATTGGCGAAATTTCGTGGTAGGTTTGTCACGAGAAACGTCAATGAAAAAATTATGGAAAGTGGCTCGAAACATGAGAAATCGCTCTTCATCGAATGAAAGCGAAGAATATTCACATCGATGGATTTTTAATTTTGCACGGAAGGTTTGTCCCGATTCCGCTCCTGTGCAAAAAATTGTTCGAGATATACCACAAGATAGGTGCGATCTTGATTCCGAGTTTTCGATGGTAGAATTCTCTCTTACTCTCCTTTCTTGTAACAATTTGGCTCCAGGAACGGATAGAATTAAGTTCAACTTGTTAAAAAACCTCCCTGATGTGGCGAAACATCGCTTGTTGAATTTATTCAATCGGTTTCTGGAGCATAATATTGTTCCAGATGATTGGAGACAAGTGCGAATTATAGCTATTCAAAAACCCGGAAAACCCGCGTCCGACTTCAATTCGTACCGCCCAATAGCAATGCTGTCTTGTATACGGAAATTGTTGGAGAAAATGATCTTGTTTCGCCTTGATCGTTGGGTTGAAACGAATGGCTTACTCTCAGATACACAATATGGGTTCCGCAGGGGCAAGGGGACGAATGATTGTCTTGCGTTGCTTTCTTCAGAAATTCAAATGGCTTACGCCGAAAAAAAACAAATGGCTTCAGTATTCTTGGACATAAAGGGGGCCTTTGATTCTGTTTCAATAGAGGTTTTGTCAGACAAATTACACTCTCGGGGTCTGCCGCCTCTGTTGAATAATATGTTATATAACTTGCTTCGTGAGAAACAGTTGAACTTTTCTCACGGGGATTCGACAGTAAATCGGGTCTCCTACATGGGTCTCCCCCAGGGCTCATGTTTAAGCCCCCTTTTGTACAACTTCTATGTAAGCGACATCGACAATTGTCTTACACAAAATTGCAGCCTAAGACAACTTGCAGATGACGGAGTGGTGTCTGTCGTAGGATCAAACGAATCCGACCTGCAAGGACCCTTACAAGATACTTTGAACAATTTTTCAACCTGGGCCATTGGGCTAGGGATCGAATTCTCCACGGAGAAAACAGAGATGGTGGTTTTTTCTAGGAAGCATAGACCAGCAAAACCAAAGCTTCAACTTTTGGGTAAACCGATCACTCATGCTATGTCATTCAAGTATCTTGGGGTCTGGTTCGACTCCAAATGTACTTGGGGGGCCCATATTAGGTATCTGAGTAAAAAATGCCAACAAAGAATAAACTTTCTCCGTACAATTACCGGCACATGGTGGGGAGCCCATCCCGAAGATCTTATAATGTTGTATCGAACAACTATTCTCTCAGTGATGGAGTATGGCAGTTTCTGTTTTCAATCAGCTGCCAAAACACATCTCATTAAACTCGAGCGAATTCAGTATCTTTGTCTCCGTATTGCGTTGTGATGATGTGTCTTGCTGCCGGATTGAAACTCCCGTTGGTGGGTGTTAAAATTTTGGACAGCCGCCAACTAGGAAAAGTATCCCAAGAAAAGGTAAAAACTAAATTCACGCCGTCAGACTCGTCTCGAGTAACTTTTGCTGGTTCCGCTCTACCTGACTACGTCGTGGTGGGCAAATTGAGATTGCCTGTGCGACTCTTCGTGCCAAAGCCTATTCAGATTATTGTGCCAACAAGGAACGCTGTGCCACTTGCGGAGAGCAATATGAGGGGAAATCCTGCAGTGCGACTGAGCATAAATGTCCATATTGCGGGGGATCCCCACACGAGCTCTCAGTTTGTGAAACTGAAACCTCAACGCATACCATGAGTCTCGAGGTTTTGGCAGGCCTACTCCCACTAAAAGATCGCTTCAATTTATTATCTCTTCGGTTCCTCATCCGGTGTAAGGTTATGAACCCATTGGTGATCGGAAATTTTGAGCAGTTGATCGAGCTAAATTTTCATTCAGGATTCATGAGCTCATATCATGAATTCATCTCCATGGAGGTTGATCCTTCTTCGTATACTCCCAACCGTGTTTGTTTTCCTGACTACATCAATTCCTCTGTACATTTTGATCTGTTCATGAAGGAGAAAATCCATGGAATTCCAGATTATCATCGATCGGGGATCGTTCCTACGATCTTCAATGCAAAGTTTGGGCGTGTCAATTGTGATAATATGTACTTTACTGATGGGTCCTCTATGAATGAGTCCACAGGATTTGGAGTGTTCAACGAAATTTTTAGCACCTCCCACAGTCTTCAGAATCCTTGCTCTGTGTATATTGCTGAATTGGCAGCAATACATTGGGCGCTGGACAGCGTCGCCTCACGACCTGTTGAACACTATTACATTGTAACGGATAGTCTTAGCTCTGTCGAAGCTATCCGTTCAGTGAGGCCGGAAAAGCACTCGCCGTACTTCCTTGAGAGAATACGAGAAATTTTGAGTGCTTTATCCAGACGCTGTTATGTCATTACCTTTGTCTGGGTCCCTTCACATTGCTCAATTCCGGGTAACGAGAGGGCTGACTCATTGGCAAAGGTAGGTGCAATTGAAGGCGATATTTATCAGCGTCAAATCGCTTTCAATGAATTTTATTCTTTAGTCCGTAAAAATACCATCGCTAACTGGCAACGTAAGTGGAACGAAGATGAATTGGGTCGGTGGCTTCACTCGATTATCCCTAAGGTTAGCCTCAAACCATGGTTCAAAAGTCTGGACTTAAGTCGGGACTTTATTCGCACCTTCTCTCGACTCATGTCCAATCACTGTTCGTTAGACGCGCTACTCTTTCGTTTTAATCTTGCCGATGGCAATATCTGTGCTTGTGGCCAAGGTTACCACGACATCGAACACGTTGTTTGGTCGTGCGAGGAGTATCTTGTTGCCAGATCGAATTTAGAAAACTCTCTTCGGGCTAGAGGAAGGCAGCCCAATGTGCCGGTGAGAGATGTGTTGGCTCGGTTAGACCTTGATTACATGTCCCAAATATATGTCTTCCTAAAAGCTATCGATCTTCGTGTGTGATTGTCCTTATATCCTTATATTCTCCTTTTCCTTTTCCTTCGCGAGAAATCAAATCCCTTCTTACTAACAATAGAATAAGGTGAAATGTAAGTACATGTTAGTTATAAGATAGGCTTAAGAATTGAGTATGATGAATGTGAGTGCGAATGTGAGTGTGAACATTGTCAACATATCCTTATATCCCATCCTTTTCCTGAAACAAAATGTCACCCTTCTAAACTCGAGCATGCCGCGAGTAATCGGTTCTCTACCTCATTAACATTAGAATTAATAAAAATGTTTATATATACTTGTAACTATACAGATAGGAGTTTGGCTCCTTTAAACTTATGTAACTGAGCCTGTAAAAATAAACGATTTAATAAAAAAAAAAACCTACAGAAATTATTTCTCTGAGCCTATTTACCATCCTTTTAAATTGTATATTTCTTGTCCTTTGGAAAAGTCTTTGGAAAGCATTTCTTTTGCCAATTAACAATTTTGTATATCTGTCTATTTCGACATACCTCGTCGTTGTTGAAACTTCCCGAGTGAATCTCCTAACCGCATCCTGGAGCGTCAACTGGATGTTGTTAATCGCCTCTTCTATGTCATCCATCGATTGTGGGTTGGTCTCTTCGTCGATGCAGTTGTCTACATACCGTTTAAACCGTATCCAATTGACGTGGTGAAAGTCTCTTCGGATTTTATCCTCCTGGCTTTTAACTCCTTCCCCCAGCGTCACCACAACAGGATAGTGGTCAGAACCGAGGGCTACTATTGACTCCGGCTCACTTACAGGGCATTTTAGATTAGACAGGAATATGTCAAGTGTTGTAGCAAATGCCTTCGGTGAAACATACGTCGGTGTTGGGGAGTGTAGCACCGTGTAGTATCCGTTATCTATTTCCTCTTGCAGTAGCTTGCCATTTGTGTTCATACGTGAGTTCCCCCTGTTGGCGTGCCTTGCATTAAGGTCACCCCCTACTAGAAATTTTTCTCCCCCCCTCGTTATCTTTCTTAGATCTTGTTTCAGGATTCGCGATTGACCTTCTCTAACACAGGGTTGCTTGTTGCAGTAAACACAAACTATCTTCATTTTTCCGGAGTTGGTCCCAACAGTAACTCCCAATGCTTCAATCAACTTTGTTTGAAAATGTGGTAACGCTTCAAATTTTATGGTTTTCTCTATCACTATAGCCACGCCTCCACCCATGGCATGCGTTCTGTCGAGTCTCAGTATAGTATAGTCAGGTATCCATAATCTATCATTCGGCTTAAGGTGGGTCTCTGTCACCAACGCTATTTAAATTTTGTGTTCTTTGAGAAAATGTGTGAATTCTAGTGTTTTCGACCTAATTGATCGAGCGTTCCATGTGGCTATTCGAAATTGTTCAACGTCCATATTTGATAATGAACATTCCGAGTGTTTCAATCTGCTCTGCATAAGTTTTGCATTTACCTAGTGTATGCGACATTTCAAGAAATATCTTCACTAATTCTTCTGGAGCGTAAAGGTCTGTAGCCGTTGGGCGGTTTCCAGCCCAGTTCGATGACTGAGCACCACTCTGTTCATTGTTTCCACTCACCTGGAATCCCGGTATCGTTGCTGTTGTTCGTGGCAAACGGGGAAAGTCGTTTGTTGTTAGAATCGGTGTCTTTATTTGTTTTCTCGGTTGTCCATTAATTGAAGCCGCCTTTCTAATATTAATATACTCCTCTCGTTTCTTACATATTCTGTCCGTTGCCTTGTGATTTTCACCACAATTTGCACACTTGGGTCATTTTGTGCACCTGTCGATGTGGTCCTCCGCAATTAGTGCATCTTGTCTTCATATGATAATTTCGTCCTCCATGTCCAAAAACCGCACAATTCAAACACTGAGTGGCTTCATTTTTTGCTCGATAGGGTTCCCATTTAATCATCAATTGGAAAAGATCCTTCAGCTCACGAAGGGACTGCATGTTGATAGAACCATTTTTTAAGTGAACAAGATACAACATGTCTTTGTACACTCTGGCATCCTTTGCGTGTCTAGTCATTTTATACACTTTTATCACCTCCAATTCGTAGCTTTTCAGCTCATTCTCAATATCTTCAACCTCATATCTGAGAGCCCTCGCAGAACAGCCTTCAACGGTTTTTCTGTTGCACGATCGTGTGTGTAATATTCTGCTTTCAGCGCACCGAGATACTGTCTCACTTTGTTGTATTGGCTGTCTTCTTCCACTATTATTTTTATTCCAACTCGCATGATTTTGAACATCGCGATGATATTATTTTCTAATAGATCACTTTTTAATTTTCCCAGCGGGACATCCTTAACCACTATTGGTGGTAATTTCACCTTCTTCTCAACGATTTCTGGAGCATTCCGAACTTCATTGAAGGGATTCGATTAGATTGAGTCATTCTCAGGTGGCTGCTCGCTGTTCTTCCGCGCTGCGTTACGCGTTCGAGGCATATCTGATAATCACAGTGCAGCAGCCCGATTTGCCTTACACGAAATCGTCAGCCTTGCTATGTTGTTTCCACTACTGCAAGAGCTAAATATCCGAGCCGTCCGAACTGGTTGAGCATCGCAAACTATGCTGCTCTTTGCCTTTTTTTTTTACATTAAATTTGAAATGTATTTTGTTCATTTTGTTTGGTTTACAATTTTTTTTTGTTGTTTTTAAGTGATACAAGAATAATCTTTTTTCAACCTTTACTATCCTAACTAAACATTTTTGATGTTTGTTTTTTCTTTTGTTCTGTATTTTACTTTGGTACTGGAATACCATTATTGGTTTTTAATTTGATAACCTACTTAACCTAAACTAACCTAAAGTTTATAAATTTGAAAAATTTGAATTTTTTTTCAGTTTATTAACGCTCGGATGAGCGGGTATTGCGAGATTGTGGCATTCGCGACAAATTCTTCAACTGAGGTATTAATATGTTCTTCGATTGTTTTGCATCCAGCAGTGCAATGCAGCTCGGCTATCCTCGTGTCAAAAGGGGCATCTAAGATCGTTCTTAGCAGGCGATTTTGGACCACTTGCAGCTTACTTTTGTGAGTCGCAGCACACGCTCCCCACACAGGCATAGCATAGTTGACTACTGGCGCAATAATCGATTTGAACATAGCCAGTTTGTTCCGTTGAGATAATCTGGATCGTCGGCATATCAACGGATACAGCGATTTTAGCAATGCGATGCATCTGACCTTGAGCTTGTCGGTGTGGGAGCGGTACAGTTGTTTGTTGTCGATTGTGACGCCAAGATACGTGACTTCATTCAGCCATTCGACGGGCCGACCGTTTACAATTATGAAGCAGCCTGCAGTCGGGAGCAGCTTTGGAGATGGTCTGTGCCTGAAGAGAATCGCTTGGCTTTTCGATTCGTTTACTTTTATCTTCCAACTGGTCAGGTACGAGACGTAAGTGGAAACGCCTCGCTGCAGCCTCGACCGGTAGTCCTTGGGGAGGCGACCGTTGGCGATGATAACGCTGTCATCCGCATAAAGTGCCAGGCTGCAGGCTGCAGGAAGCGGCGGAATGTCAGAGGTGTACAGGCTGTACATGATAGGTCCCAGGAGATTGCCTTGTGGTACACCTGCTGGAATAACTTTTAGGTCCGAGGAGACACCTGCAAGATGTACTCTAAATGAACGGTTGGATAAATAATTTCTTACCATCCGAATGAGATAGTCTGGGAAGTTAGCCAGCGCCAATTTGTGAACAAGTCCGTTGTGCCAGACGTTGTCGAATGCCTTTTCCACATCAAAACCATGGCTGTGTTGTTCGAGAAAGATTTGTTTCGCTGTATAATGTTACCCACGCGAACCAGTTGATGAACGGTTGAGTGGCCTTTCCGGAAGCCAAATTGTTCCGGTGCGATAATATTGTTTTCCTCGATGTGTGGCAACAGACGCTGGAGTATCAGTCGCTCGAATAGTTTGCTGATTGACGATAGTAACGTGATGGGCCTGTAGCTCGAAGGATCTGTTGGATCCTTTCCTGGTTTTAGGATAGGAGTCACTTTTCCCATCTTCCATCTGCTCGGGAAGTGATGTAGCTGGAAGCATCTTGTTAAAATAGCGGCCAAAAAGTGATATGCTTTTCTAGAGAGCTTTTTCAAAACCAGATTGAAGATTCCGTCATTACCAGGCGCTTTCATGTTTCTGCCGCACCTCGCAGCAGAACGGACTTCATCCTCTGTCACTTGATCGATGAGAGCAGTGTCGTCGATTTCATCATCTAGTTGACTGATGGTGTGTAGAACCGTTGTTTCGTGGCAGCTCATTATACCAGCACCGAGGTTGTGCGCCTCAACAAACTTTCTCGCGAGTGCGTCTGCTTTCTCCGATGGGGATACCAGAATGGCTCCGGAGTGTTCTTTCAGCGGCAGAATTGCAGTTGGTTTTTTCTTTAAAATTTTGGCCACCTTCCAGAACGGCCTTAAGTGATCTCTCAGTTGGGCAATGTTGTTGCTGAACTGTTGGTTCCTAATTTCCAGCATACGGTCTCCAATTATGTTGTTGAGATAGGAAACTTCCATCTTTTTGGTTAAGCAACCAGAACGCTGAAACTGTCGCCTGACTGCGTTTCGTTGCTGGATAAGTCTCCGGGTGTAGATGTCAATTGTAATAAACTGCTTTCTAACCGCAACCCACCGGATACAGGCATCTTCAGCGGCATGGACGGCTTCCTCAAAGACGTCCAGATAGTTGCTTATGGCTTCTATAGATGTCATATCAGTCTCGTCGGGAATTCGTGAGTCCACTAAGCGACTGAAGACAGCCCAGTTGACCCGATGGAAATCACGTCTCATCGCCACTGGTGCTGGGGCTGGGTGAAAATTGAGTTCACATATAACTGGATAGTGGTCCGAGCTTAGTTCATGGAAGGTGACCAAGTCTGACCATGGTCAGCTTGGCCATGGTGACCATGGCTTAGAAAGATCCAAGTCTGATAGAAACACATCCAGAGTTGATGTTGTTCCAGCTGGAGAGAGAAAGTTTGGCTCATCCGGGAAATGAATGCAACATGTACCTGAACTGAGATGGTCGGCAAGAATATTTCCATTTTTGTTGATTTGATGATTGCGCGTGCATGAATTTTTATGCCTATCGCTTCAACGACACGTGTGAATGCGTTGAACTTTCCCACATTCCACTCCGACCGTCGACAGAGACGGACGTACTCTATTCATTACTTGATTTTTATGAAGCTATTTATTTCTCTTTTCAGATTGTCTAGCTGCGATTCATCAACCACCTGTCTACCCTTAAGGACTACAATAATGGGGAAAGCCCGGTCAACCGACCCAGGCATACCACATGGCACCAACAAACGACATCGATCGGACACCGGCAAGGAGCCAATATTAGAAAGAACCTGCCACCTGTCTACCCTTGAGGACTACAATAATGGAGAAAACCCGGTCAACCGACCCAGGCATACCACATGGCACCAACAAACGACATCGATCGGACACCGGCAAGGAGCCAATATTAGAAAGAACCTCGCTATGGCCATACCGAGGAGTTAACAACTACCGAGAAAGTAAATGTTGAGAAAAAGATGAAATCACCACCTTATTTTACAACATCAAGAGATATAGGAACTTTGAGGTCTGAACTGCTGGCGCTGAAATTGCAGCCAGTTTTTAAAACATGCAGCATCGGGATTAAAATCACTAGTCCCAACCTGGAGCAATACAAAATAATTGGATCATACCTGGAATCAAAAAATCATGAGTTTTACACTCACGATACGCCGTTTGAAAAACCATTTAAGGTGGTGTTGCGAGGTCTTCCTGCTATTGAGTTGGAGGATATCAAAAAAGATCTGGAACAATCATACAATATTTATCTGTTGGCTGTATATCGGATGACTCGGCATAAAACACCAGACAATGGGTATTCCAATGTTTTGTACTTGATCCACTTCAAGACAGGATCAGCCAACATAACTCGCCTGAGAGAAATCAGTGAGATCTTCAACATCTCGGTACAATGGGATCGATACAAACCTCAACATCGGGATGTAACGCAATGTTCGAATTGCCTTGGTCACGGTCACGGACACGGAACAAGAAACTGTCACATGAAAACTCGTAGCAAGTGTGCTGCTGACCACCTAACAAGCACTTGCAGCCTTCCAGAAAAAGAACCTCGCAAGTGCATTAATTGTGGCGAAAGTCACCAAGCCACCAGCCGTAGCTGTACAAAACGTGCGGATTTTAAACGTATCCGGAAGCAAGCTACTGATAAAACACAGAATAGGAAGAAGGTTCCAGAACTTACTGACAAAGAGTTCCCTCCAATGGTTTTTCGTACGATTCCTATTCTTCCTCCTCTTCCACTCCCTACAGGTCGCCCCAAACGGCCTCTTCTAGCGAAAAGCCAAAAAAGGAGCAACCGAGCTATAGTAAGGTTGCAGCTATTGGTTTACTACCTACACCAAAACCTTCACCTCATTCCTCTTCTACTGAGGATCTTTATAGCATGCAAGAACTTGCAACCCTGTTTCTTGAACTAGATCGACAGACTAGAAGATGTCGCAACCAACGGGAACAAGTGCAAGTCATGCTACATTTTTACTACAACTATGCCTGCTCTCTCAAGAGTAAGGTCATCGAATTCACTGACTTCTTAGTGACAAACAGCATCGACGTAGCTATCATTACCGAGACGCATCTTAAACCGAATATTAACCTTTGGGTTCCGAATTATCGAAAATTTGATAACATCAGATATCGACTTTTGCCGTGCCTGAAACTCAACATCATCGAAGCTATAGGAGCGGAAATCACAACATCGATTGGGCCTATTATCGTGATTGCGATCTACTATCCCAAACAGAGGTCAATCAGAGATGGATCAGCGTTGCTTCTTAAAAACGATATCATGAAGGTAACACGAAGGCAGTCGAAATACGTCATCGGCGGGGACATTAATGCTCGACATCAGTCCTGGGGAAACCAAAGGAGGAATCAAAATGGAGTGACTCTAAATGATGATCTACAGTGTGAGCACTACAGGATTCTTAGTCCAGCATCCCCCATTCGCATTTCTCGTTCTGGAGTACATTCCATCATTGATTTCTTCATTACCAACATGGATTGCCCTTAACGAGTTGAGTTCGGATCACTTCCCAGTGGTGGTTGAAATGTAAGTGAGTGTCGTAGTCAGGAGGCCACAATGTAGACGGGACTATCATCGTGCGAATTGGGTGGAATTCCAGCAGCTTATTGACAACAATATTGATCTTGATCTGCCTCTTGAATCTCCCGAAGATACCACCGCGACCATTAGTTTGATCTATTGTAGTGAACTGCAATTATTGAGGATTATTGCAATTATTGAGGCTCGCCAAAACCACATCCCAGAAACGATTCAGGTTAGTGACTCTGTTCAAATTGATCCAATTACTAAACATATGATTAGACTTCGGAACCTCTATCGGAGGCAGTACCAACGTACTGGTATTCGAGAGAGGAAACGACAGTATAATCAGTTAACCAAGATTATCCAGACCAGAATGATTGGTCTCCATAACAAAAAAAATCGCAAAAGAGATTAGTAATCTTCCGAACAACTCCAAGCCATTTTGGAGGCTCGCTAAAATTCTCAAGACCAAGTCTAATCCTATTCCTCTTCATCTTCAACCTGATAATTCTGAACGATTGATAACACCTGCCGAAAAGGCAAATGCAATTGGCAACCATTTCGCTAGTTCACACAATCTTGGCCAGAACTTTACTAGTCCATTTGAGGCTTCGGTGAATGATACTGTAAGGGCTATTGACAATATCCATTCTGTACCTCAAGAGAATGAAATCATCTCGACTGAAGAGGTTATCTCGGTTATACGCTCGTTGAAGAATATGAAGGCCCCCGGCTTCGATAGTATATTTGACATTGAGTTGAAACATCTTAGTAACAACTTATATGAAATTATGACTTCTGTCTTCAACAGATGTCTATCACTTGGCTACTTCCCCTCGAGTTGGAAGTTGGCAAAAGTGATCCCGATACTAAAACCCGGAAAAGACCCTTCTTCTTCAAAGAGCTATCGACCAATTAGCCTCCTTCCAGCATTTTCGAAAGTATTCAATAAAATTATATTAAAGCGCATTCAGATGAGCACAATATATTTTTGGATGAGGAGTTTGGGTTTCGAAAGGGGCACTATACTATTCACCAGCTTCGTAGAGTATGTAACATAATTAGACGAAACAAGCCAGTTTCAAAATCATCTGCCATGACACTTCTTGATGTTGAAAAAGCATTTGATAATGTTTGGCATAATGGTCTCATTTACAAGCTTCAGAACTTTGGTTTTCCTACATACTCGATAAAAATGATCAAAAATTGTCTTTCTGTTTTCAATGTTTCTATAAACAATATTTCATCAGAGAAATTCATCGTGAATGCAGGAGTTCCTCAAGGATCCATCTTGGGACCAATTCTATTCAATATCTACACTTCAGATATTCCCGCACTCCCATCTGATGGGAAACTGTCATTATTTGCAGATGACACTGCCATCATTTTCAAGGGCAGAACTATCACAGATCTAAGATCTAAACATCAAAGAGGATTAGAAGCTTTGTCTGGATATTTCAATAATTGGAAAATATGCATAAATGCAGCAAAGACACAAGTCATATTGTTTCCCCACAAGAACACTCCAAAGCTTGTCCCTTCTCAAAATATGTCAGTCAGTCTTATTGGCAATAGTATCGAATGGTCTTCAGAAGTAGTGTATCTGGGTCTAACTTTCGATTGAAAGCTTACCTTCAGAACACACACTGACAAAACAAACACAAGATGAAACATTTCAATCAGGTCATTGTATCCCCTGATCAATAGATACTCTCGATTATCTCTAACGAATAAACTTGCAGTATACAAACAAATAATATTTCCAGTTATCGCATATGTGATGCCTGTTTGGGAGTGCTGTGCTCCAACACACAAATTGAAACTTCAACGCATACAAAACAATTCTTCGTATGATTCTAAATTCTCCACCCAGAACGCGAAATTCGGAGATACATCAGCTGGCCGGGATTAGAACCTTGGATGAAATTATCAATCATAATTGCATGAAATTTGAACAGAGCTGCGCTTTCTCAATACACGGAATAATACAAAATCTGTATGATTATGCTACCCGACTTTCTAGTAGTTTCCTTTCAAGGTAACGGCTTCGGATTAGGGTAGATATATTTATTTCCAGTTAGATAAGTAGTTTAAGTTGGGACAATGAAATATTTTGGGGAGGGTATCTTATAAGTTAGATTTAGGTATAAGAAAAAAGAAAAGGTAACAGAAAACTGGAAAAGTTTAGGCTAATTTTACAATAGAAATATGAAACAATAGGATAACGTGTATGATAAAAATCATTACAGAACTTGACATTGCAACTTAAAGATGTAGAACCCTAGGTTGATCACTTGAAATGTAGTATTATATTATAATGTAAACCAAATTAATAAAAAAAAATATTTTTCGGACCACCCTAGAGTAAAAATGGGCACCCAAATGAAAAAAAAAGAAATTCTGGTCCAATATTTTGCGATAAGGAACAAAACTACCAATTTTAACGAAAATCTGAGAACCGCTATATCGGTTTGGCATGGAAAGGCTGAATATCGATACTGAAAAACGTATCGATCGTTTGGTCTCCACACGAATTAGTGTGGATTCAGTGAATAGATGGTGTTCTAAAAACATTTTTAAATATATCCTACAGTTGTTCAGTTCCTGAAGTTAAGCGAAACATTGTGTCGCAAGCCCCATTCCTGTGTAATTCTCCTGTCTGCCAGTATGCATTGAATTGTCACGCTGCAAAGCAATCAGTCGTTTTCTAACCAGCAACTAAAAGAAAGAACCCGTATCGTCAGCAGTAGCAGCAAATAGGTTCAATTTTCTTTTCATTTTCCTGCGTTTATGCTTCGCTACTTTCGCAATGTGTCACAACCAACACCACCAAGCAGAAAAGTTTCCGCTGTGGACTTGCAGTAGGCACATTTCCACCGGAGGACTGTTCTCCTACAATCGATCCAACACAATTGCAATTTTCCAGTGATGCAATTTTGTTCGGTTCAAGCACTGCATCGATTTTCATACCGTCTGGTGGAGAGTGTTTTTGTATTTCTGCATCGCGCGCCTTTTTTATGTTATTTTCACGCATTGCGAAAGAGTGTGGAGAGTGTTTGTGTATGATTGAATTACACGCAAGTATTTTAGATTTTATGCGTCGTCAATGGTAGTGGTGGTTTATAGATTCACCCGTGCCTGTGGCTGCGCAGTGGGTGCATGCATTACGTGCATTGGCAATATGGACACAAATTTCGTCTATGGTCAGCTTATGTATTGTTCTCGCGAAAACAAAAATTAATCATGAATCAACCATTTTCTACCACATTAACCACAGTCCTTTTCAGGGCCGCCAAAACTATTCGAAACGCATTCCAATTCGTATGCGAAGGGTTTTGACGTGGGACTACGTCTAACCGGAATATATGGAGGGTAAAATGAAAACCTAAACACAGAACATGCAGGAAAAAATGAAAGATTTCGAATGCTTATAGCTCGAACATTTCGTACTGGATAGGAGAGATGTTTGCATCACTTGATAGGGAATATTTCTACGCATCTATCGCAACTAACAAAATGTTGTTTTTCATTAGATAAACAATTGAATAACTGTAAAATATTAGGCGTTATCTAAACGCCCTAACTGCATCGATTTACGGTTTCCCTAACACAGCCATCAAAACCAAGCAGCCTTGGGGAAATCGGCATTGCAAATACATGAAAGTAGGGGGACTTTTGTTCTCATCGAAAAATGTTCCCTAACACAGACTTTAAAACCAAGCAGCGAAATCGGCATTGCAAACACACGAAAGAGCCTAGAGGCGAGTGAACTGAAAAGTTTAAACCCTCTTAAAGCCAAAAAGAAGAAAAAGAACACACGAAAGTAGGGGGAGCTTTTGTACCCACCGAAATGTGTTCCCCAATAGAGATTTCTAAACCAAGGTGCCTGGAAAAATCGGTATTTCAAATTCATGCAAGTCGGGGGTATTTTTTTCCGACTGGAATGTGTTTCCCTAACACAGACTTCAAATCCATGAAGCGTGGGGAAATCGGCATTGCGGATTCATACAAATCGGGGGTATTTTTGTTCCGATTGCACATTCTTTGTGTGGACACCGACTGGACAACATCGTTGCTGGACGGGCTGGACGGCGAGGGATCGAGTGCCTTTCTCAAGGCAAGAGGGCGGAGGTGGTAGCGCTGGAGTAGAATAGAGTAGAGTTTTCAAAGGGCCTTTCTCAAGGCTAGAGACGAATGAACTGCAAAAGTGTAAAGTCTCTATAATTCAAGACCTTCCTTCCTTCAACTTCCATGCAGAACAAACGCGTTTTGCTATCGTTCCGTGGAAGTCGAACACAAGCTAATATTACCAGTTTTATCGAGATTATCTTATCACATACGCTTTCCGCTCTTCGATTTGACAACTTTTGGGTTCTTCCGGAGGGCCTGCTTCATAATCGCCAAATATTTCTCTATTGGGCGAAGCTCCGGCGCGTTGGGCGGGTTCATTTCCTTTGGCACGAATGTGACCCCGTTGGCTTCGTACCACTCTAACACGTCCTTTGAATAGTGGCACGAAGCGAGATCCGGCCAGAAGATGGTCGGGCCCTCGTGCTGCTTCAATAGTGGTAGTAAGCGCTTCTGTAGGCACTCCTTGAGGTAAACCTGCCCGTTTACCGTGCCGGTCATCACGAAGGGGGCGCTCCGCTTTCCGCAAGAGCAGATCGCTTGCCACACCATGTACTTTTTGGCAAACTTGGATAGTTTCTGCTTGCGAATCTCCTCCGGAACGCTGAATTTGTCCTCTGCGGAGAAGAACAACAGGCCCGGCAGCTGACGAAAGTCCGCTTGGACGTAGGTTTCGTCGTCCATTACCAGGCAATGCGGCTTCGTCAGCATTTCGGTATACAGCTTCCGGGCTCGCGTCTTCCCCACCATGTTTTGCTTTTCGTCGCGGTTAGGAGCCTTCTGAACCTTGTATGTACGCAGGCCCTCCCACTGCTTGGTCCGCTGGACGAATGAACTTGACAAATTCAGCTTATTGGCGACATCCCGGACCGAACTTTGCGGATCACGTCTAAACTGCTTAACTACGCGCTTGTGATCTTTTTCACTGACGGAGCATCCATTTTTACCGTTCTTCACCTTCCGGTCGATGATTAGGTTCTCGAAGTATCGTTTTAGTACTCTGCTGACCGTGAATTGAACGATTCCCAGCATCTTACCGATGTCCCGATGTGACAACTCCGGATTCTCAAAATGAGTGCACAGGATTAATTCACGACGCTCTTTTTCGTTCGACGACATTTTTCCAAATTTACGAAAAATTGACAGTGAAGCATGGCCAACGTGATCTATACACTCTTATCTGATTATAAGCGAAAGCTGAAGATATAATTCCTAAAAATTAAATTTCTCCAGCGTTTTTTCCGTGATGCAATTTGATGTGACACACCCTTTAGGCACAATTGACATGCTGTCTCCTTCCCTTCCGTATTGCTCTTTAGCCAAGAGATCATTCAGAAATGAGCATGGGTTATGAAATATTCCGAAAATTTAACAGGTAACTTTAACATATTTTTTTTTAATGAAAATGTGAAAAGAATAGATAAGAAAAAATGATACTTACGTATTTGCCGTGGCCAGCGGAAGCGGCGGCCTCTCGCAAGAAAACCCGTGTTCCATCGATTGCCCGGTTTGTTTGAAACATAGGAGACGATCCTTTAGTCAGGTCAGACCGAGCGTTAGCGAGCATCGGACTGCATACGTTTACCTGGTGCATTACGTTTGCCCGGTTAATTATGCATGTCATGCATTTTGATGGCCTGGTTGCAAACGTGATGCACCAGATAAACAATACCTTCAAATTGATAACAAAAAAAAATCATTTTGGGCGGAACGAAGTTCGCCGGGTCAGCTAGTTTATTATAAACATACAAGCTAACTTGTTAATGGAAGTCAGTTAACTAATTAAAAGTCCTATGCAGTGCTCGCTCTAGAATACCTAGTGAATTTGTTCTAACCAAAAATCTACCTACATCCTAAACCTACATGCGAAGGTAAACTTACTAGCTAAAATATAATTAAAATGTCTAAATCTAGCTTATAGTACGGAGAGTATTCGGTAAAGGGTTGATTAAAACAAAATCTACACTAGGATACCGACTAAATACATCACACATCCTTTGGTATACTGTTCACCCTCAAGTATCGCACAACGGGACTAAACGTAAGTCAAATGAAGGAACGAATTCTCATGTAGTATTTAAGTTAAAAGCATGTAAACTAACACATACATGAAATGAAATGTATTTGCAGGACTATAATGAAATTCCAGTTGAGACCACGTCCCACGTCTTGGTCGTCTTGATATTATTGATTCGGAAATTACCCCCCGTGGCGTTATAAGTTGGCAAATACCCAACATGGGTAGTTATTGGTTATTGGGTAATTGGGCACCAGTTAACGAAATCCGGACGGTCTTCAAGGGCTAGGGACTTCTTGTGATGAATTAATTTATGAAGGGTAAATATAGCTAAAAAGCAGTATCATTATTTAAACGGACATTGAACTAAAATGAGTAACGGATTAGGAACAAAATGCTAAATTGATTTAAATTTTGGAAAGGATTGATAGTTTTCCATCTGGTATTTTATATATGAATCATCTTCATTTTTTGTTTTTTTTTTTGAATTTGCCTGAACAAATTAATAAAGTTCAAATAGCCTGTCTTACAAATGTTATTATATCCTACACTATATACTCCATTTCAGTCGGAAGCTTAAAGAACATTCCAGCCTAAAAACTGAAACAGCTCAACCAGCTTACGTTGATTTATGACAGAAACTATCCGAGACTAGATTCACTAGTGATGTTTCTAACTAAACAGTGATACAAATAACTTCACGGGCAATGTTAGGCAATAAACCAAAAATTGATTACAAACCGCTATTACTAATAAAGCTAACATTTTTATCAAGTACAAATAGAGAATAGAAAATAAAAACGAATTTAAAATAGAATTTATACGCAACCCAAATTTCGTTTCCAAGAGGAGAAGAAATGTCCACGTGGACAACAGAGGGAGGGGTATAGAAAATGTCCACGCTTGTCCACGGAGGGGGAGGAGGGTGTCTAAAATCACGCTTTTCCTGTCCACGTGGTATGTGGAAAGCCCCTAAAGAGGTTTATTTTATTTGCCCAAAATTTTAGACGAAACACCCATTGTGATAGGGCAGCATTATTTCCATGTCAACACACCAACACTTCGTGTGTTGAGTGGTGGGGGTGTGCTGTCCAATTCGCGATGACAGTGGTACAGTGTCGACGTCTGGTGGAAACTTCCAATTAGGGGCCATAATTTGGGTCCCAAACTCGTTAGTGTAATCTCTATCTGATTGGAAGACACGAAGCCGGTTTTAAAATGTTAAAAATTGAATTAAAATTTTCACATTATGTTATTTAACTACTTGAAACACGTATTTCTGACTTTTATTTAACCATATGCCTATGCATTTCCATTGTTACTGAATCTTTTCATTGTAATATAAAGTCGTTCTCAAAAAGAATTTTCGTATGAGATTTTTTCACCAGCTGCAAAAAAAGTGTTTCAAATAGAATACTACTTTGATACGGTAAAGTTAATTTTCATTCATAATTTTAATTTTGAGAACTTGACGCTCACCTAAACTAGTAAACGAATCTCAATGCCGTCAACGCGGATTCGCTTCTTCTACTCTACACACTGTCGTTGCTTGAGGTGAAAAAGGAAGAAAAATTGTACACCATTCTTGTACATCATGTGAAACATTGGGATCAAACAACGTATATCCAAACATACGACGATCACGAACATGTCACATTTTCAAACACAGGTACGAAAAAATCATGTTTGTCTGCAAACACAAAACTACGCAAACAGCTAGAACATGTTAATGTTCATCTAATGGCGCAAATATTTCTGGAGTTGTAAATCGCTTCCACCCGATACTTGGAGCTTCATATTTTCAGTTTGAAAGATTTAGACTGTTCAAAATCTAAATTTTTATGCAAAATTGAGCTTGGGATGTTATTTGAACGACGGTGGGTTCAATTCCAGGACCTTAAGTTGACGATCTTCTGAATCGTCTTTATCAAGGCTAAGGCTAAAGTTGAATGAACTTGGAAGATTAAAGCTCCTATAATAGCAACAAAAAAAATCTCTCAGTCTTACCAGAGTTGGCACAATGAGCAAAATCATATAATTCATCAAATTTTGTACAGTAAGTAAGTCTATTATATCTTATGACATAAGTATACATTAAACCTATCCTATCGTTAATAGTAATCACAGCCACTTACTTCCCATTCCTGAGGAATGGTGTTTTCGCTGCTGTCGCAAGATAATAAATTCCTCTCGGTTTAGCTTTTAGCTGCCTCAACTCGAGACCACCCAGTCTAGCGGTCCCAAGTGTGCACTCCGGGTGTAACGTCGAGACGTCGGCGCATCGATTGCCAAAGTAGTTTCTCACTTTCAACGATTCCTGAAAATATATAACGGACCGTTCGTGGCTACAGGTAAGACTCACTCCGCATCCGGGTTGCTTCACACCACCGTTCGGATAAAAGTCAGCTTTACCGATGCTCCTGAAGAATCCCAACGCTTTCCCGTTGGTATGGATAACTTCCACATATTCGGCGTCATCTGCCGCCAATCGATCCAACGGTTTACTCATCCGAAATAATGGCGACGCAGGATCCAAACCAATGATGAATCCAATCTTTTGAGCGGTTCTTTTCCCCGTGAGACCAGCGATATGAGCGCCAAGACTGTGTCCAACGATGCCAATTTTTTCGTAACTATGCCCTGCGTCTACCAATTTCGCAATCAGCGCGGCCACGACATCCGCTACCTTGTCAACCCGATACCTCGCCACCGGATATAGCCAAGTTTGTGCTCCTTTCTCCCAATCCACAGCAATCACATTGAAATCCCCTTCAGCTAGGAAATCCTTCGCCAGCGGTTCAATCACTTGCGATTCCGAACTGCCAAGCCAACCGTGAATTAGAATTTTCGTTGGCGCGCTAAAGTTGAACCCATAGTACAAAATGTGGTCGATATCATTCAACCGCAACTCTACCGGTTTCGAGCTGTTTTCCCGCGTGTACAACAGGAACCGCACGTACTCTTCCGCAATGTAGCTGCTGCTGTTCACACGGCTCTCGCGAACCAGAAATCGTGACACGACCTCGAACTCGCCGCTTTTACCCGGCAACCGCACGTACTGATCGTTCTCGTCACGCGGTATCAACAGCTGGGGCACCTGCGAGTCTCCGTCACTGTCCCGCTCGTACTCCATATCGTCCAGCTCCAGCGCAATGCGACTCGCCAGAGAGTTAGGCTCGTCATCCTCACGGAAAACTATCGGGCCATCGCCTGAAATGGATTATATGTTTATACTGATTACGTACAAAAGAAGCTATTAGCATTTCTACCAATAGTACACACATTGAACGATGTAGGTCGCATTTAATCATCGGGAGAATGAAATAAATAATTAGAGATTGGACAATCGATAAGCTTTCTCAACTGCACGTACAGCTAGAGCGATCAGAGGTCGAACCTAACACAAAGAACCAATTGAGCGTAATTGGCGCGGAGCTATTACTTACCTGCAAGTGCCAAACAAACGAGCCAAATAAATGATGCACACCGTATAACAACCATGCTGAACATCTTTTTGATTTGAAACAATCACAGATCAGAGCCATGAAACGTCTCTCGATGCACTTCAAACCGGTGTCGCGATCGGTCTGCAACCGTAGCGCCAAGCTTTGCTCCTTATACACTCACGAGCAACGATGAATAATGATTGCCCTCGCGATTGAGTATTGGAATCAACGAAAAACGAGTCTTGTGAAATATGCATACAGCCTTTTTCTCTTTCTCTAACGTACATCACACAGCTATAAGTATCATCTCGTAATTTGCTGCTAGCTGGTTGAATATTTCGATCCGTTCCATCTCACACCTATTATCATCGAGCTAAAACCCAGCTTCAACACTGCACGAGTCGCGAAGCGCGTAAAATCCTATTGATGTGGTAAGTACCGACTGTTTGGGAATACCGCGCCGCGTACTCGGCAGATAGGACGCTTCGATTTGCGTCCTGCGTTTCATATCAGTTCGAGAGATGGCTGCTTCTGATTACGCGTAAACGTCTCGTGATGTTGTAGCAGAAATCTGTTGCATTTTATTTTGACGTAGGATTACTTCTTCAACAATTATATATTGAAGAAAATAATATGTGTCATGAAACTAACAATCGAACAATTGACAAATCTCAACCCCTATCCTAACGGAAATACCCACTTATGATTGGTCGAAATTGACGACACATGCGACGGGTCCCTAACATTAAAACCAAGCTGCCTGGGGGAAATCGGCATTGCAAATACATGAAAGTAGGGGGAGCTTTTGTTCCTACCGAAATGTATTCCCTAACAGAGACATCAAAACCAAGTTGCTTGGGCGAAATCGACATTGCAAATACATGAAAGTAGGGGGAGTTTTTGTTCCCACCGAAAAGTGTTCCCCAACAGAGACATCAAAACCAAGGTGACCGGGGGAAAACGACATTGCAAATACGAGGGTCGTTCAAAAAGTAAGTTTCAGCGCCATCTCGCATGAAAAGTTGGAACTAAAAAATTTTTACCATGTGATTTCACAACATTTCTAAGCGGTTTGCAAGAAACCTTGGTCGGATCGGACGCGTCGTTCGTGTTTTATTGAGTTTTAAAATGGAAGTGCCGCTTAAAAAATCGCCCACATATGAGTTACGTTCTACCATTCGTTATCTGATCGCGAAAAACAATAGTGGTGCTGAAATTCATAGAGAATTGTGTTCAGTGTATGGTGTAGGGTGTATGAGTCTTCAAATGGTGAACCGATGACGGAAAGAGTTCCAACAAGGCGGTCAACGATTCGATAACACTGAAGAAACTCGTGATGTAGTTACATCGTACTTCAAAAAGTTGGACGCTACGCACTTTGCGCTCGGAATAGAAAAACTCGTGCCACGCTATGAAAAATGCCTCGAACGTTACGGCGTTAATGTAGAAAAATAGAAAATAAAACGTAGATTACGAAAATCACCTTGTTTTTTGTCCTAACTTTATTTTTCCGCGATTTCTGAGGCACTGAAACTTATTTTCTGCACGACCCTTGTATATGTATGTCGGGGGTATTTTTATATTGCGAGTAAGGTGAGTGATACGAATTATTCTAGCAAACAAAATTTAAATTAGGAACTTCAATGTTGGTTGCTTCGTGGAATTTCATAACTGTGTTCGGTATTGGTAATTATCTTATATTACATTGACGAGTTTTTCTCTTAATTTCATCCATAACACAGAAGGCATCTCGTCTAGGATCACAGAGGGCGGTTTTCATCATATCTCGTTCCACTTCAGTGTCTTTCATCTGATACGCACCATCCAATGCTTGTTTACCATCCTTCTGTCATCATCACACAGTAAACACTGGTGGAGTGAACAAACAATACCCAAGAACCAAACAAAAACGGCCCTTTTCAGGGCCACCATATCATTATCAATGAGTTTAACGATGTAATTCTTCAAACGTATCCAAATTCATCAAACAACCTAACGGAATTCTACGTCAACTATGCGGTCGTGTCTCGGACACAACCCTCCTGTGACTTTTTTTGGGATAATCGTTTGTGTAAATCTGAATGTTCCGTAAACCTCGATCATTAGAAAAAGTCACAGGAGGGTTGTGTCCGAGACACGACCGCATAATTGACGTAGGATTCCGTAGGATTCGTTAAACTCTTTTATAATGATTAGGTGGACCCGAAAAGGGCCGTTTTGTTTGGTTGTTGGGTATTTGTTCATTCCACCAGTGTTTAACGGGTGATGATGACAGAAGGATTTTTTTTTATATTAATAAAATATTGTTTATTTATAGTATTTACATCACAGGTCAATATTCATTACAATTAAAAATGAATTCAAGCTCACTCACATCGATTACACTATTTTTTTTTTATCCAAAATATATATTTTATTAAGGCTCATATGGCGTCAGCCTAACGGGGCCGGGAGTTCAATATTTTGACAATGTTTGCTTAGACTATGTTAGTAATATGTAACCGATTACTCGCGGTTGACTCGAGGTTAGTATTACAAGTGTTCTCATAATTTGTATGTCGCAGTCTTCGATGCTCTGTACGTGAGCCCGACACGGGATACTTCCTATTGGGATGCAGCTGACCATTAATCAGCAACGCCCCCCTAGTCTGTACCCCATATCTAGCGTGGTGCGTCTTTCTCGACTCGAGGAATCCAGGATAGAATGGTCACTAGTCGGCGCAATCATCAGCTCGTGTAGAGTTGTCATGAGCGGTACAACCTTTAGCTCTTGTTGAATAATCAGTGGACTGCACAACCTTCGATTACACTATCATTATTATTATTGATGTAGTTCGTATACTGTATGAATAATTTCAATAATTCAGCTTTCATTGCTGATGCAATGTTGCTCAGTACCGGTCGCAAAAGATCGTCAAAAGTTAGTCTTTGCCATCCGCCGAGTGTCGTAGTACATTTTCGTTGCATGTGCATCCATGCCGCAGCTACTCGAGGGCACTCGCTGAACTTGTGCTTCAACGTCTCAACGGTCGCGATGCAGCGCTCACAATTTGGGCCACTTGCACGCCCGATGGTGTTCAATACCTTTCGATGCGCAGTCTTCTCATTCACCAAATAATACAGATGACTGCGTTGGTTCGATGACAGTTTTCTCGTTGAAATATTTAACCAAATTTGCTTCCAGTTTAGACCCGGGTGGTTCCGTTCCACTCTTGGCAGTTCAAATTGTTCCAGATATAGCCTTTGTATTTCATCGTTGGTAGGATTCTGTAGTAAGTGTTGCGGTAACAAAAGAATTTGTTGACACATTAATTTTAAACACGGGAATTCTGCTGAAGGAGTAATATTGTTGATAATAGTGGATTGATAAAACGGCATGGATGTTCTTTCTCTAAGGTGACGATTGACGAGTAGCGCTTTGCTTTTAATCGCCGGTAGTTGCAGCTTCAGTCCGCCTTGCTCTTTGCTGCGCGCCAATTGTTGCATTGGGATACGTGCTGGCAATCCACGAAATAAAAAACTCCCCATCATCGCAGTCAATTTCGTAGTATGAAAGCTTTGTGGTGGTATTATAGATGCGATGTACCACGCCTTCGCTGTGATAAAAGTGTTTAGCAGTATCACTTTCTGCTGCAAGCTAAAGGATCGCATGTTATGCATCCATATCATCTGTGTGATTTTGGACAATAAACTGTCCCAATTTAATTTTGCCATCATCCGCAATGAATTGGCAAAAATAATACCTAGCACTTTAACTTTCTCTGCTGTCTGTAGTCCTGGTATGGTCAGTGGCTCCCCATTGATGAAACCAACATCTATTGCCACTGTCTTATTTCGATTTAGCTTTGTCCCCGCTATAATTTCGAATTCGTCAAAAAGTTTAAACATACGTTCTATCGTTGGTTTTGTAGTTACAATCGCCGTAATATCGTCAGCGTATGCAACGCAAACATCGCCATCACATATGCTCTCCAGCCGTGTGAGTAGTGGATGCAGATAGACCACGAAGAGCAGCATAGATAACGGATCTCCCTGACGTACAGACCGTTCTATGCGGATCGGTTGTGACAGGCGTCCATTCATGAGCAGCCGTGACGAAGAGGTATCTTCAACTCTTGAGATCCAGCTAACGAAACTGGGATTAATCCCCAGAGATAGTAGGGTCCGATGCAGGAACTCATGGGAGACCCGATCAAACGCGTGCTCCAAGTCGAAAGAGATTAATTTTCCTTTTTGTTTTCTCGCTATCATTCGGGCTACACGATCTTTCAACGTGAGTGAAGCTTAATAGATGGTCCGGTCGGAGTTTGAACATTTCTGCGCTTCGCTCAGCACACGATGAGTCCGGAGTAAAAGCTCTAGACGGGCTTTCATTACTCTGCTCAGAATCTTATAATCTACGTTGAGCAGGGTGATCGGACGATATGATCTTGCTGTTTTATCGCCACCTTTCTTTTTCACTAGCACTATAGTGCCATCGGTGAACCCTAAGGGGAGCTCACTGCTTCTCGCTTCATTAATTACGAAGTAAAGTTCTCTGTATATTATGTCGGAAGTTTGCTGGTAGAACTCTACCGGTAGCCCATCAGCACCCGGTGATTTTCGTTTTTGCGATGTACGGATGGCGTGTTCTATCTCATTGATGGTGATATCTTCCATCAGTGTTGTGTTTACGTCGTCGTTCTCGGGGATTGCTCTCTCGCATTCGAAGTTTTCTTCTGGAATTAGCATCGTTTCTTCTGCCGCGTACAGGTTAACGAAGTAGCGAAACATGTGTTGCTCAATTTCGTTAGAGTCCAATATTTGTTCTCCTTGCTCGTTCTGCAGTTCTGTTACATTTGTTCTTTTCCGTCTTCTATCGCCTAATTGAAAAGTAGATAAGCTCTCCCCTGCTACGAGTGTCTCGTTGATACGAATGAAAATTTTTGCAAACTTTCGCTGCAATGATAGCATTTGCGCTTTGACACGGTTAATTATCAACAGCATGCCGGGATTTCTGTAATACCCGTCATACGTGACTCGTAGTTGTTCATAAAGTCGTTGATGTTCGGCGTTGAAGACGTTGAATTTTTCTCTAGACTTCCATCTAAAAAAGGATTTTATTTTTGGTTTCGCGAACGATAACCGCCAGGTAATCCAGCTGGGGAAATTTCTCCGCTGTCGAGCCCAAAACTGCTATCGAATTTGAAATTCTTGTTTGTTTTCTACCGTTAAAAGATGCGGGCGGAGACACCAAAACCCGTGTCCTTGTTCGCGACCGAGATGGGGAAGACAAATACGGGCTGTTAGCGCTTTGTGGTCTGTGAAGGAGCATACATGTGTTGCAGCACTCCGAAGTTGCCCACACAGACCCGCGCTTACATATATGCGATCGAGCCTAGATGCCGCATTGTGTGTAATGTACGTGGGCGCTTTAGTATTAGGATACAGCTTTAGCCACAAATCGTGAAGCTGAAGTTGCTGTACTGTCGCTTGCAGTGCCGGACTTGAGTTGGCACTCGTTGAGTCGCTCGAGCGTAGCACACAATTGAAGTCTCCAGCGAGAATGACGTGTTGTGTATTGTGGCGAAGATAGTATGCGATGGTACCGTTGAAAAATCTTTCCTTCTCCCAGCGTAGAGCTGTACCCGAAGGTGCGTAGACGTTGCAGAGAGTGGTGTTTTGTATTTGTAATGCGATGAGACGGCCATCCAGGCCCTTTTCAACGTGTGAGAATTGGATATGTTCCCTTAGCGCTATTGCCGTTCCCCTTCGTGCATGATCCACGTTGCAGACGACGTTAAAGTTAGGGAGAGACAACTGCTCGATTTCTACTTCTTGTAGAAATACGATGTCAAGATCCATCGTTCGGACAAAATTCTGAAGTGCGTCAATCTTCGTAGCGTTGGTTATCGTATTTATGTTGATCGTGGCAATCTTATAACTGGAGAATTCAGCCATTAGGACAGAATATTACCTACCTCTCGCTTGTCATCTTCATCCTCCACACGGGCCTTCTTGCCTGGTGGGCGAACGCGGAGATGTCTCGTAGAACGAGATGAACCAATTGAAGAATCGGTATCGTTCCCATCGGACTTACTGTTAACAGTTTTGCGAGCTACTCCACTGTTAACAGGGGGTAATTGACCTGTTGTGTCGGTCAACGACCCACTGCCCGATGGTTGAGTCGAACCCGAGGTAGAGGGTAACGCAGGAAAATTTTGTTCGGTGCGCGCCGGTGGTGGTCCCAGCTGTTGTTGAGAACCACTTTCCGGCGGCGGCATGCTTACGGACTTGACCAAGTTTGTATTTGTTTTTTCTGTTCTGGGAACAACTTGGATCGTGTTTTTGTTGGTTTGGTTCGTTTTCTTCGGCGGCATCGGTGCGGTACCCATCTGCTTTGCAGCATCGGCGTACGACTTTTGCACGAGTAACTTTTTGTTTTGCACACAAGTAGCTCCGATGTGAATATACTCGCGGCAATGTCGGCAAGTTTGCCGTTGTCCAAAATAAGACACCTGTGTCATCTCTCCATCGATGGTGATCCACGACTCAATGCTTTGCTTAACAATCATTTTTACGATTTTTATACCGGTCGGGGTGCCGGAGAAGACAACGTCGGCTCCGTTAAGCTGCTCTCGAATGGAAATTACGTCACCATATCTAGTGAGTACATCGGAAATATTTTCGTCTGACACATCCTCGGACAAATCGTAGAGCTTCACCTCCACTGCTCCCTCTTCAAGTGTGATCCTCAACGGATAATTTTCCCCTCGACTGTGATTTCATGTTTGTTGTCGTGCTCTTCGCAGATTCTTTGCGCTAACGATAGGTCAATGACTTCGACGAAAGTAACGCCAAGAGTTCGGCTATTCTGAATACGCAGAACATCGCTCTGTTTCATTCCCAAGATGGTCGCACAAAATTGGTGGATTTTCACATTGTCGGGTTTTTTCGGTATATTCGAAAAGTCGATTCGAAACGTGTTTTCCCGGCGGCCCATCGCGAAGTCGTTTGGACGCGCAGCGACACGGAACAGCTCAGCGAAGAGCGGAAAGCGTATGTGATAAGATAATCTCGATAAAACTGGTAATATTAGCTTGTGTTCGACTTCCACGGAACGATAGCAAAACGCGTTTGTTCTGCATGGAAGTTGAAGGAAGGAAGGTCTTGTATTATAGAGACTTTAAACTTTTGCAGTTCATTCGTCTCTAGCCTTGAGAAAGGCCCTTTGAAAACTCTACTCCACTCTACTACTCTACTCCAGCGCTACCACCTCCGCCCTCTTGCCTTGAGAAAGGCACTCGATCCCTCGCCGTCCAGCCCGTCCAGCAACAATGTTGTCCAGTCGGTGTCCACACAAAGAATGATGGAAGTTGAGCGCTCACTGAAGGATGATAAAGAGTCGTTGGATGGTGCGTATCAGATAAAGCAGGGTTTCTCAAAGTGGTCGATATCGACCCCCTGGGGTCGATTTCGGTTTCCCAGGGGTCGACAGAAACGGAAATTGATTTTGGGGGTCGACGGAGTCTGAATATCGACCCCTATAAAATAACTTATTTGAAATATTTAAGATGCTTCATAAGTTGTGTTACGTGAACCACCCTGTGAATGACCAGGGTTGCCACATTTGATCCTGTAAAATTGTCTAAAAAGAGCTTCATATCTGTGTTTTAGCAAAAAAATCTGTATCAAAAAACTAACGGAAAAAATAGAACGAAAGGTTTATTTTCATTTTGAATTTTTAGTTCTTATTTATGTTTTGCTTCAATGTTGGTGATTGACGAGAGAATCGACGAAAGCATCCAACTTTTTTCAGCATGTGAAAACAACTTCTTCAATCAATGTGTTCGTCTCGCATCATACGATACCACTCAGTGAGTGAGCGAATCCAAACATGTGGTAGACAAGTTCATTCTGTCTCGTAAGTAGAAAGAACAGCAGGTCTGTCGACCAATGATTCGCTCTCCGTCGATCGGATTTGTGTGCGGATGAGACAGAGAAGGATCGCCAAGCGATAATTTTCCCGTGATTGTACTCATTTGAACAATTATCATACCGACAGCACGCGTTTTAAGGGCCAATGCAGCAAATGTCTGTATATTGTGATGCATACCGTACAAATATTTATAAGCAGGGAACAAAGCGGCGATTTTTATTCGATCAGTTGTTTTTGAATGTCCTCTACTTATTCTTAAAATTTATCAGGTGTAATACATATTTTAGATTAATGTGGGTTAATTGTATATGCGATAAAAGATGTTATGATTTGTAAATGCTTGTGGTACAGTAGTTTGCTTCCGAAGAATAGCAGCAGAAAGGACATTGGAAAACCGCCAGCAAGTAACTTTTAACGACCAAAAAAAAAGGGGTTGGTCTATACAATCTACTATACAATACATTTCGATTATCTGCAGTAAATTTATATACGTTGGCAATTCCAAATTTAAATGAACATCGATTTAATATTTAAACATACCTAATATGATAATTTGATGAAACATGGATGTAGTTAGGATGAGCAGTGTCTGTTTAGTATGTTTTAATTCGGTTGTTGGGGTAGGAGTGTTGAGATTGTTGCAAAGAATACAAAATAAGTGATTAATCTTTGAATCCGCTTGGATAGTACTTTGATTTATTGGATTCTCAAAAGATGTCTATTTCGCATCTTCATATGTTACGATATTATCGCAGAATAGATTTAATTTAATTTAATTTTTTTCTTGAAAATTATTGTTTATATTGGTTTAAAAATAAATTCATGAGTAACGATGTGCATTAGAGTACCAATGAGAATGGTCATCTCAAATTTACGAATGGGACTTCCTGAAAAAAAAATGATTACCTCGAAAAAACACACCATACAACATTTTAGCACATTCAGACTTTACTTACTGTTGTCGTAAAGACGCCAAAGTTTGAGTCTTCCGAAAACCATAGAATCACCGTTCATGCGTTCATGCGTTCTTCTACAGCCGACAACGGGATCAATGGAATCATTCGGTACCTCGTCCCAAGCCTCGGCCACCCAAAACATAGCATCCCTAATGTTGATTCGCTTAACCATCTCATGGAACTCTCCTTGGCTCCTGGATGCCAAGCTTTTGCTTGTATTTGGACTTGATCATTTGAATAATATTTTGGTTCATGAGCTGTAACAAGGCAATGTTTTTTTTCGAATTTCAAAACATTATTCCTCCCCCATGGGGCGCTAGTCAATTTGTGGCTAAGATACTGCATTGTACAAATAAGTCAGTGCAAATCATAGTTATTTTACGTTTACCGAGAGATTTCCTTTTAATTTTCATATGATTCGATTATCCGGAAAATTCGATCATCCGGAGTGAAAATAAAATCAACATCCCGTTTCATCTCTAGTCGAGAGTGAGCAGTCTGAGAAACTGATCATCCATTGCAGACCATTGGACAAAACGATTTCTTCAAAGATTTGGTGTTTTTGCGAAAGCCATCAAAGTCCAGCGCGGATACAACCAGGTTACAAAACTAGAGGGACGAGATCTAGCTTCATGAGGATGCATCGTATGCCTTTTCGAAATTTACAACAAATCAGTCTAGCCAGCAAGTAATCAACTACCCATCCCCTCTTGGATGATGCCTACACACGCTATTAATAATTTTTCCACACGTATCATTGATTTTTGATACAAGTTATCTCAAAAGTTTGCCCCATAGGCTGCGAACTTGTGCCTCCACTATTGGACAAAAATCCGCTTTTGACAATTTGTATTATAATAAATATTAGACAAGAAAAATTCGAAGCATTTATAGATTGCGTTTCGAAGGTTATATATAGTTACTATTTAGTAAGCAAACTGAACCCTATTGGCTTTCCTTTTAAAAGTTATTAGACGACAACTGCGCACCTGCGAGCATTGCACATCGAAAAGTTATATTTTCATCGCATCGCATTTTTGCCTTGCGATTCAATTCTTTTCTGAGAGCGACACCACTCTATCACAAAGCGATTCGATCCAAAGCTCCGAGGCTAAGCACCCAATCGGATCAGGAAACGAAAGTAAAGCGACGGCAGAAACTAACGAACGAATCATAAAATGATACAAGCAAGCATCGATGAACACGCGCACAAATACCAAACGATGACTCTCACGCTGCGTTCATTCAGTGTTTTCGTTGACACGTCAGTTTTCTTTTTCATGAGTGATTTAAAACATATTATTGTGTGCGTTGAATGAATCAAATAAGAGAATTGAACGAGCGCTCGTTGATACGATTGGAACCATCCTTGTTTTGCTTAAATTGGGTCAATACAACAAAATAAATCATGAAAAAAGTTTTCTCATAATAAATTGAATGATATCTACACATGGTTTTGTTGAACTTTACTTTTCTTAAATCTTCCGTCAATTTTATCCCTGACGCTCCTCCTTGAGCCGATACATAGTACATAGTTCCTTGCTTTCAAAATTGGGTCCATCATTGTGGAAGACAACTGATTTCAGAACTTTGTGTTGTTGGCATTGTGAAGCGAGAATATTCACTCGCTGATGCGCTGATGAATGTGGAATTATCAAAAAGTGTCCCAAAAACATCCTTAGTAGGAATGGAGAAGTGAGGTGACATTTGATATGGTTCAACATACATATCTTAATGACTCAACTAAAAAAAACAAAGTTTATTTGTAAGATGGTAGACAGAGAAAATGAACTGTAATTAATTCAACATTTAAATTTGAATTTGAAAAAAATATTTAAATTCTGTATCTTTGAAGAAAATCTGTAGTTATGTATATACAGATTTTGTATCTGAAATTTTGCGAAAAATCTGCAAAATACAATGGCAATCCTGAGAATGACCAATATCTTGGTAGAAAATATTATTGCTGTATATTTTAAAAACTCAATTAGACGATGAGTGTGCACAAGATGAAAATAAAAAAGTACAAAAAGTACAAGATGAAAAATTCGGCAAGTGAAAAAACGTGAACATGTTCGTGCAAGATAATGTGTTCGAGCGTACGAGTCCTTCAGGCGTGTTTAATATTTCTCTGTATTTCAAACATATACGGGATTTAACATGAAGGTAGTCATCATCAAATTCATGTCCAAACACACTCCTTATATTTTACTGTATAACAAGCTTGTCCTTATGTTGCAAGTTCATATGCATTCTGAAATACGTTGAAGCTTGAATTATAATGTACTCAACTTCTAATTTAATTCAAGAGATTACAAGGTATTTACATAGCTAAATAAAGGGAACTAAAATAAAGTGATTGAAAAAGAATTTACAAAATGCTTGGTCATCTATGTGCATGGCGTAACATTTTTTTTGTTATTTCAGATAACTTGAGATGGGTCGCGAAGAGGGAAAAGTCGCTTAGGATGTTGTACTTCTGGTACAATTTGCGATTAAATATTCCTCTCATTTACTTCAAACTTTGAAAAATCGGCTAGAAAAAATGGCTGAACGTATCAATATGAAACGTTCACAGATGTTTACACTAGGCCAGAAATTTACCTGCAAACATCAGAACTTACTGCGATAATTGCAGAACTACAGGAGATTTTGTAAAGCACTCTAAAAATCCTGTTTTTGACAGTTTTTTTGAAATCGATGCAAAAAATTTGAAGAATTTTTTTTCGTTAAAGTAGGGTAAATGATCTTGGTTTGTCCAATTTGGGGTGTTTTTACGCAACTAGTAAATGCAAATCGATTTTTCTTCATGAAAATCACACATAATCGATACGAGTTTGGGTTTGTTGAAATCCCCAAGTCTCTAGTTGTTAATACCACCATAAGGTGTTGAAATTATTCAAATTTTTATGTTTTTTAACGATTTTCCTTGAAGAAGAATTATGATCATGGTTTGACCACCTCTGATCATGGTTTGCCCAAAAAAATGATCATGGTTTGTCCAGTTTTAGAAATCTCCATTTTTGAATGAAAACATTCGAGTTCACAATTAAATGTTGCATTTATCATTGCTTGAGTTTACTGTCATCATATTGATTCATTCATAATTTAGGCTTTCTTCAGAATATTGCCTTTTCTTGGGCATTTTAGAAGTGTTCACCTCAACACAATCAACACAGAAAAACCATACTTCTGCTATACGCGAAGCACACCATAAACAAACATAAACAAACTGCAGCGCGCCAAGCGGTTGCCATGGGAATCATGTGGAAAAAATAACATTATTGAATTGGACAACTCATGATCAGAATTGAGTTCATCAAAATGCGTTTATTTAATGGTTTAGCTATGTAAATCCGATACAAATGGTGAGCAAGCATGATGTTTACAATATTTATAAGTGTTGTAATCCAGAAAAGGTCTGAATACGTGCCAAATATTCATCTGGTGATCGATTAAATTTTAGCTCGAATGAGGGGCGCATTGACACAAATAGAAGGTGTATTTTATAATCCTTTAAACGCCGGAGAAAAGGCTGCGCCGTTACCATCGCGCCTTCAACAGACCTGCTGGAAGCTATCAACCGGTGAAGAATCCGCCGCAAAGAAGCAGAAAGAGTCGGTGAGGAAATTTGTGTCCTCACCGCACTCCCCAGGTACCCTGATTTGTCTATGTGCACATGTGATGTCCCCATAGTTTAAGCAAAGTTAAATGTACAAATAAATGTAGAAATTTGTAAAACCATAGTCTACCCAAATGCAGAAAGTTTGTAGTGTTGTCTAGGAGTAAAAGTCGCTATAATACATGTGATCCTGTGAACATTCAATTTATTTTTTTAAGGTTTCACGTTATCCGTGTTTCGTAGTTGATGTCTGGAGTTGTTTGTGGCTCGGCTTTGTTTCCCAGATGGCCGTGCCAGTCTGGCAATTTGTTAGAGTAACGTTGCCTGTGATGAGAAAACCCTGTAGTGGTTTTCCGTCGTATTCGGAGTGATTCTGGGTTGTTGGTGATTTTCTTGGAGCTTCCTGCGGGTGTCTTCTGTCAGCCTTCGCTGACTGGAATTCGTACAGCTCAATCGTCCCCCGATCCTTATAAAAGGACACAAATTAGGCCTGCGTGTCAGGCCTCTAGCTGGGCAACGAACGCGGCGATTGGTCCTCGAAAGAGGTGGCGCTTAAGCCAATCGCTTAAGAGAGGTCGGGTGGGAAAGCTAACTTCTTAGTCTTCTTCGAGCTGGCCGTAGGTTCCGGGTTGTCTTTTGAAACCCGGTCCGCTACAATCGGCCCTTCTGACAAAAATTTCAAAACAAAATTTAAGCAGAGAAGAATATTCACAGTTTCTACATTTGTCAAAATTATCACAAAAGCTTCAAGATCATGTTATATTTTCATATGTCACTCACTTGGAAGCATTACACAAGGATTTTACTAAAATGTTTTTAGATCTTCAAAATTTTTAAATTCCTCAATTGGTAATAAATCAGTGAAATCACATCCATGGATTGAGCCAAAGTGATAATGCAAGAAAAGTGGGTTATCATCAGCAAAGATGAGGCAGGAGTACAACCAAGGTTGTCATATGTTCTAGTTATAACGAAACATTGAGAGGTGCGGATGTTACCACTACACCAGACCGTCTCCGTGAGAATATAATGTCAAGTTTATCCAATTAACCAACTGAAATGTTATCAAATTGATAATTATTCAGTAAAAAAAAAACTAAAGATAGGATTTCAAAGAAATTTGGCTATGGGGGTCCAAGGTATGACTTTATTCTGGAAAAGTGGTCCCTTGCACAAAATAGTTTGAGAACCCCTGAGATAAAGGATACCGAAGTGGAACGAGATATTATGAGAACCGCCCTCTATAATCCTAGACGAGATGCCTCTTGTGATATGTATTGATGAAATAAAGAAAAAAAAATCACCAATTTAATATAAGATAATTATTAATACCGAACACAATTATCAATTTTTCTTGTCAGTAAAAACATGTTACTTTAATATAGCGAAAATATATTTGAAATGGTAAAGGTAATTTTCTTTTATAATTTTTACTTTCTGATTGTTTATTCAACCCAATGCGAATTTTAATTGGACTAACAATACCTAATACTATATGTAATGAGACTCTATGTTGTACGGGAAAGGATTAACACAACGGCTATAGTATACAATTTTACACCTACCATTGTGCTAAATTTTTCAAAATACACGATCGGACATTGATATGGAGTTTCACGCAGCAACCAACATTAAAGTTCCAAATTTAAATTTTATTTGCTAGAATTATTCGTATCACTCTTCTTACTTGCAATATAAAAATGTCCCCGACTTTCATGTATTTTCAGAGACGAATGAACTCTCAGAGTTTAAAGTCTCTTTAATTCAATACCGTTACCAATGTATTTTCAATGCCGATTTCCATCAGGCAGCTTGGTTTTGATGTCTTTGTTAGGGAACCGCCGCATGTGTCGTCAAGTTCGACCAATCAGAAGTGGGTATTTCCGTTAGGATAGGGGATGAGATTTTTCAATTGTTTGATAGTTAGTTTAATGATATATATTATTTTATTCAATATAAAAAATTGTTATGGAGTGCCGAAATCGATTGACGCAAAATTTTCATCAATCCATCATGAAATGACTGAACAATAAGCGTTTGAAATTGGACAATTTTCGCGATGTGCTCGATTCTCGATTTTCAATTTATACCCCAATATGTTCCCGAAAGACGTAATCCTACGTCAAAAAGTGATGTCAGATGTAAAGACATGTTTTTAATTTGAGAAAAACAACATTTCTAAAATAGATCAATCGAGACTCTTTTCTCAAAATACTAAAATCATAACAAAGAGGAATAAGATTCATATATCTCTAGGTTTCATTGATATATTTTCTACCAGCTTATGGTTTCATCACTCAGACGTTATGTTATTATGGATTTATAGGGTCCACCGAATCAAGAAAAATTTTAAACCATATGCATGTATTTCCATGAACAATTATACAATAAAGTAGTCCAGTTTTGACGTGGGCCTACGTCTAACCGGAATATATGGGGGGGATGTAAAATGAAAACCTAAATACAGAACATGCAGGGAAAAATGAAAAATTTCGAATGCTTATAACTCGAACATTGCTTAATAGATCGGAAAGATGTTTGCTTCAATTGATAGAGAATCTTTCTACTCATCTATCACAATCAGGGCTTGGAAATATTGAGCTTATTAAATAATATTGAAAATAAATTTTTATCAGTGTAACGCGCTCATTTCGCTTGTCGATACTGCTGTCATTCATCCGACGTCGAACAAATTTACTACTGTGTTCATTAATATTCATTCTGTTGTATCTGAGCTTTCTTTAAAGCTCGAGTCATGAGACTTCATTTACTTTCATTCATTGCAATTGAATTGTCAGGAATTTTTGACCGTTCATTCTCAATATCCTGACAAGTGTGTGATTTTGACGTAGGATTACGTCTTTCGGGAACATATTGGGGTATAAATTGAAAATCGAGAATCGAGCACATCGCGAAAATTGTCCAATTTCAAACGCTTATTGTTCAGTCATTTCATGATGGATTGATGAAATTTTTGCGTCAATCGATTTCGGCACTCCATAACAATTTTTTATATTGAATAAAATAATATATATCATTAAACTAACTATCAAACAATTGAAAAATCTCAACCCCTATCCTAACGGAAATACCCACTTCTGATTGGTCGAACTTGACGACACATGCGGCGGTTCCCTAACAAAGACATCAAAACCAAGCTGCCTGATGGAAATCGGCATTGAAAATACATGAAAGTCGGGGACATTTTTATATTGCAAGTAAGAAGAGTGATACGAATAATTCTAGCAAATAAAATTTAAGTTTGGAACTTTAATGTTGGTCGCTTCGTGAAACTCCATAAAAATGTCCAATCGTGTATTTTGAAAAATTTAGCACAATGGTAGGTGTAAAATTGTATACTATAGCCGTTGTGTTAACCCTTTCCCATACAACATAGAGTCTCATTACATATGGTACATATAGTATTAGATGTACATATAGTATTAGGTATTGTTAGTCCAATCAAAATTCGCATTGGGTTGAATAAACAATCAGAAAGTAAAAATTATAAAAGAAAATTACCTTTCCCATTTCAAATATATTTTCGCTATATTAAAGTAACATGTTTTTACTGATAAGAAAAATTGATAATTGTGTTCGGTATTAATAATTATCTTATATTAAATTGGTGAATTTTTTTTCTTTATTTCATCAATACATATCACAAGAGGCTTCTCGTCTAGGATTATAGACGGCGGTTCTCATAATATCTCGTTCCACTTCGGTATCCTTTATCTGATACGCACCATCCAACGACTCTTTATCATCCTTCTGTCATCATCACCCGTTAAACACTGGTGGAATGAACAAATACCCAACAACCAAACAAAACGGCCCTTTTCAGGTCCACCTAATCATTATAAAAGAGTTTAACGATGTAATTATCCAAAATCAACAGATAACCTAACGGAATCCTACGTCAATTATGCGGTCGTGTCTCGGACACAACCCTCCTGTGACTTTTTATTTCTATTATTAGGTTCATCTAGCAATTCAGCTGTAACAGAGTCGAATTTATCGTTTACACTTTTCTCATGTTGTATGTTACACAGTAGCCATCTAGGCGTAAGAGTTTTCCTATCTCAACGATACATTGATATCTGACATCACTGATCATACCGAGATAAAGTGACAGAAGTCTCTCCAGACTACCAAATAAAGCATTTCTCGCGTAACTTTTGAAAAGGTCCAATGTAACATTTTCGTCAACTCGAGAAAAACGTAGTTGAAGACCCGAACATTATTTCGCGAATTGTCTTAAAAGCTATTAATCTTTATCACTGTTTTCACCACTAGCTGTCAAGAATAACTCCGTAAAACCAATCGTAACTATTGTTCCGTGATTTGAGGTTAAGGTTGAAGCCTCGGAGCGAAAAATGTTACATTGGACGTTTTGACTGCCCGCGTTTGCACATTGGACATATTACGTTGCACTATAAAAATTTGAAACTAACTAATAAACAACAATCCAAATATCAGCATTTCGTTCTAAAGACTGATTATAATTGTTACCACTCGTTGAATTGCACTGAAATCGATAACAACACCTGTAAGAAACAAATTCCAAAACGACCGAAGTACGACTGCGAGTTGTTTTGACCGTTTTGTTACTTCGGACGGTTCGGCCATCGGAGGGAAGTGGCGTCCGAAGTAACAGCCGGGTGCTTAAAATTCGAATCTGTACATTGGATATTTTTTGTATCGGCGACAAAAAGATGAAGAAGATAGATACGTGAACGATTGTCTTTGTAATACATTCTAATAGCGTGCATCCATTAACTCGATTTGTTTACATTTGTTACATAGGACCTTTTCAAAAGTTACGCGAGATTTCAATTAAACTCGTGTACTGGAATAGGATATTTTGCTCGACTCGAAAGTGACTGAAGCCGAGACGAGACGAATTGTCATCAATCCATCATGAAATGACTGAGCAATGAGCGTTTGGACATTTTCCACGATGCGATCGATTTTCGTTTTTCAATTTGTACCGCCAATACGTTTCAGAAAGCCGTAGTCCTACGTCAAAACATCTGGCTTTCCCAGAATCAGATATTCGTTTTGCTACAGATAGTGTCGTTTCATTTCTCGTTTGCAACCGTAGCGATTGGTTTTGACGTTCTATTTTGGTGGTCATCGGAGCAATATCGTTGCCGGCGAACGTCGATCGGGAATAAATTTTCTTTCTTAAGACGGGTGAAGAAAGAATAATGGAGTATTTTTCTTTCCACGAGGGCCCTTTTCAGTGCCAGAGACGAACGAACTGCAAAAGTTTGAAGTCTCTATAAACCAAACAAGGAACGAAAGTGTCGTTCCTATAGGTCTGATTTTCCTTGGCTTGTTGTTAGCATAAATATTTTCGTTTCGGGACATTCTGCAGAATATGCAGTCATTGGTCTGAAATTTAGTTTGCTCAACAAGCAGAGTGAAACGTATGTTTGCATCCTGTAGAGTTTTGCGCTTTCGTTTGTTTTGGTCTCCTCCCTGCATTCAAAGCGTTTTATTGTTGTTCTGCCTCCGGCTTATTACCACGGTTCCTGGAATGGGTATGTTGTTCGGTGATGATGATTCGCGGCTGAGTAGATTAAACATAAGATTGTATATATTAAATTGATTTCATGTAGGGTAAGTGGGGGCAATTTCGAGCCCCTAAGCAAATCGCCTTATATTTCCGAACCAATACGGTCTAAATGAAATAAGTCAGATTCGACACTGAACTACACCTGTTTTATCTCATTCAATTATGTTTAATCAATACATCAAGCTTCAAACTACCAAATATGTAATAAAATAAAAGAGATGATTCGACATTAAAATTCGATGTGGAGTGATTTGGGCGATTTCGAATAATTGAATAATATCAAAATCAGTAGCAGTGTTCTGGTATCGATACCAGATGTCTTGGTCAGATCCAGGCCAGAAAAATTGCATTGAGTCCATTTCGAATTCTGCATGTATCTTTTCACTGTTTTTCGAGCATTTTCAAACACATTCGATGCTTTGTACAGAGAAAATCCGTCCTTGAAGGCCTGCGTTGCTCTTTCAAGCTCTTCCTGCTTCCACCTGTTTCAATCCTGTGTGACCAATTCACCCCATACAACATGCAAAAATTAAAATGCAACTTATTTCATTTATTGTTATCTTCTGTAGGCGAACAGAACTTAACTGTGCAATATGAGGTATGGCTATTAAATAACGAGACTGGTTACGAAAAAGGGTTATATTTTAAAAATTGCGGTAAAACGATATGCTCCCCTTCAATATACTCCCCTTGGCTCCTCACACGCCTTTTCATACGTTTTTCCATTGTTCGAAGCAGTGCTGAAACTCTTCTTTTGTGATGGAGTTCAAAAACCGCGTCGCTTTTTCCTTCGCCTCTTCTATGGACTGTAATAGGGTACCTTTCAACACGGATTAGATCTTGGGGAATAGAAAAAAGTCGCATGGGGCTAGATCTGGCGAATACGGGGCATGTTCGAGCACTGGAATGCCCTTATCGGCTGAAAATTGCTTCACCGACAGCGCGTTATGGGCAGGTGCGTTGTTGTTCGTGTTTTTCGTCACACTTGATTTCCGACGCGCACCACAAACCACGTTCCATTCAAACCACTGCTGCTCGCAAACTACTATAGTGACAAAAACTTGTTTTCGTACGTTTATAGCAGACACTTCAAGCTACCGAACGCACTATTCGTTTTTCCCCCCACTCCTCTAGGCCGCCCTTCAGACGCGCAGTCTCGTTATTTAATAGCCATATCTCGTACACGAAGTTTATTTAATCAACGAAAAAATCTTAACACAACAATCGAAAGACTTACATTTTTTACAATCAAAATGCTTTCTTTGTTCATGCTACCGATTCCTTGCACCCGTCGAATTTTACTAAAGTTTTTTTTACGTTAGGTACATACGGTTCAACAATAAAAAGAGATGACATCGTAAAAAATCCAGATCGAGCCGTACTTTTTGAGATAACGGGGTGGTTCAAATCACCCCGTATGTCCAACTCCCCCTGTCGTACCCTAATGGAAATATTTCGCCCGATCGAGAGATAACAGATTCACTACCGCTTCCTCCACCGATAATGCTTCCACCAGGTTCTCGATAATGCTGTGAAGGACGTGACATTTTTCATTACCGCCAGTTGTATCCACCTTATTGTCCAGAATAACGATTGTGATCGCGCAACTGTATATGTTTCGGATACTTTCTATGAAAACCGATTCGAATATAAAACTGTAAAACTTAGCGCGTACAGAATATATTTTACAGAGGTCGTTTTGCCGACGGTATCTTTCAGAGACCTTTCCTATCTCCCCTATACTGCTGTTCTGCTATACTGTTGTTCTACTATCAGCTGTTCTTCGTATCTAAGATAAGATCAGACAATAGGGGGTCTTTTACGGACCAAATTTCTGTCAGTCGTTCTGATTTCTGATTGGTCGATTTCGATAAATTTTGTAAACAAAGTCGATTTTTCCAGTGTTGCCAATAAAAATAAATTACGTTGGGTTTGTATTGAATTTAGAAAAAAAATGAATTTAATTGATGATGATCAATTCGCAAACGCAAGCGAAACAACAATTTAGGACACCAACGTAAAACACCGATTCGGACTCTGTACCTGACGCGACAACGGACTGGATAGAATGTGCAGCGTAAGGGCTTTAGGTAAATGGCTAGGCTTCATGATGTAAAATTGACAATAATAAAATCAGTCTAACTTGTACTCCCGGCGAAACCGGTCTTTCCTTTTTAAAAACTCTTCGATATCCTCATGTAACTTAATTGGCGCAGTCGGTAGGATCGCTCGTTCAAGTGTTCACGCGTAGATCCAATTCGCGAAAGTGATTTCCCGCGCGAACGAATATCGAGTGGCTGACGATTGGAGAACTACAACGGACGCACGAGTGATACCTTTTTATCAAGTAAGTAATTAGATCTTAGTCAAATTAACAATCATTTAATCGGAGTGGTACAAAGCTTACCCGAAACAAAAAAAGCTGTATCCACATCCATAAAATATAACAAAAACTACTAATTCAGAGAGACGAGCCCGGGTAACACCGTAAGCGACTCTTTTTATATCACAAAAGTGAACTACTAATCTAAAACAAAAACAAACGTTAAATCAGAAAAAAAAACTAGCTAATCTAACAAGAGTGATTTAAGTTTTACCTTGGAGTGCTTTGTGAATAATCGCGAAAACAATGAACCCAAACAGTTTTAACATATCCCCTGAATTACCGAGGAGCAATACCTCAGCACAGGAGGAAAATTTAAATGAACACGAAGAAGCCGCCAGAATTGCTCAAACAGCGGTAATGTTCGACAAGGCGGAGAAAATCCTAAAGGCGATGCAAACGCCCCAGGCAATCCGCGAATTGCCGCAATTCGACGGTAACCCCGTCAAATTACACTGCTTCATTAGAGCAGTGGAAAATCTGTTGCCCTTTTTAGAAACTCTTAAAGGGACACCCTTCGAGCAAGTATGGCTTCAATCCATACGCTCGAAAGTAACCGGAGATGCGGACCGAGTTTTAGAAACATACGGGACACCGCTAATCTGGGAAGAAATTAAAGCTAACCTGATAGCTTACTATAACGACAAGCGTGATTCTGTCACGCTTACCCGCGAATTGTTCCAACTGCAACAAGCTGGAACAATAGAAGATTTTTATAGTTCGGTTCATCAATTGCTTTCGCTTTTGATAAACCATACAAATATTTCAACATTCGATCTCAACTTGAGAACGGACAGAATCTCGACACACCAGGAGAATGCTCTTCAAGTGTTTTTAGCAGGACTAAAAGAGCCCATCGGCGGGAACGTAAGAGCCCGCCAACCAAAAAAATTAAAAGAAGCTTTCGATGCTTCTATTGAAGAGAGAAACTATCAAAATAAATGCGGTCTTAATAAGATGGAAACTACAAATCGATTCCAAAAACCGATTGTTGTAGCACCACCTCCCCCACCAAGGCAAAAGAACTGGAATAATTTTAATCATTACCAAAGAGCCCAGTATCAGCCTCAAACAAATCATTTTAATCCACAGCAAAATTTTTCGAGATTACAAATGAATCCTTTTAATCAACGGCAAAATTTTCAAAGACCTCAAATGAATTCCACACACCTTACCAACAACATCAGAACCAAAGCTTTCTAAATCAACCGCAAGTTCCTCCGCGAAACGTATTCGCCCCAAGACCAGTTCAGATGCCGAAGCCTACTCCCATGGATGTAGACCCTTCAATAAGATCTAATAAAATAAACTATATGAATAGACCTCGGAGAGCAATCAATTACCACGAAGGCACAAATATGTCTGATCCTTACGGCCCGTACGAAGGACCAAATTGTGAATACGAAACCTATGATGAAGAAAATTATGAGCAGGATAATTATCACAATGAATCGATGGCTAGTACATCTTTTCAACCTGTGGTAAACAATCAGGAAGAGAGTGTCGAAGAAAATACCACTTCCACTGATGAACTGAATTTTCAGATAATTACGGCCCAAGAAACTCCTCCGTAAACAATTTTATACCGTACATACAAATCAATACCACTAAAGGACCACTGAAGTTTTTGATCGATACGGGAGCGAACAAAAACTACATTAGTCCGAAACATGTCAATTTGGACAAATGCAAGTTCACCAAACCTGTAAAGGTAACGAACGTTAATGGTTCGCAAAATATAGATCAATTCGTAAATTTCAACCCCTTTTCCACAATACCAGGATCAAAAAAAACAAATATTTTACATATTCGACTTCCACAAATTTTTCGATGGTCTCATAGGATACGAGACCTTACGTGAACTAAAAGTCAACATATTAACAGATCAAAATGAGTTGAAATTCCCCACTGGCGCACTGAAAATGTTTCGAAAGTATCCAAATTCGGCAATAATCCAGTTAAATTCCAATGAGACAAAAATTGTGAATTTACCAACTATCATCAATAATGGAGAATTTTATTTGGAAGATGACATTTTTCTCTCTAAGGACATTATCATACACTCTGGTATCTACAATTCAAAAGATAGCCATGCTTTTTTCACTGTATCAAACATATCAAAAAGCCCTTCAAAAGTATTAATAAAACGTCCTCTAGATGTTGAACTTAACAATTTTTCCTTAGAGGAACCGAACCAAGATTATGTAACTCAATTTGGCAGGACACCCATTTTCGATCAATTGAGAGTTGATCATCTGAACAAAGAAGAAAAATCTAACCTAATGAAAGTGATTGCAGATTATGAGAGTATATTTTATGTAGAAGGCGAACAACTGACCTTCACCAACGCGATTAGACATAAAATTTCCACAAAAGACGATATACCGATTCACACGAAATCTTATCGCTACCCTTTCTGCCATAGAGAGGAAGTTCAGCGACAGATTTCGAAAATGCTTGATCAAGGCATTATAAGACCTTCAAGTAGCCCTTGGACTTCACCAGTCTGGATAGTCCCAAAAAAGATGGACGCATCCGGCCAGAAGAAATGGCGACTTGTCATTGATTATCGTAAGCTGAATGAGAAAACGATCGATGATCGTTATCCCATTCCTAATATTAACGACATTCTTGATAAGCTTGGCCGTTGCATTTATTTTTCAACACTTGATTTGGCATCTGGATTTCACCAGATCGAAGTGGATAAGAGTGACATCGAAAAAACTGCGTTTAGTGTCGAAAACGGACACTACGAGTTTTTAAGAATGCCATTCGGTTTGAAAAATGCTCCATCAACGTTTCAACGCGTGATGGATAACGTTTTGAGAGAGCACATTGGTGTCCGATGTCTTGTGTACATGGACGATATCATCGTGTTCTCTACCAGCCTAAAGGAACACCTTGACAACCTAAAGAAAATTTTTGATAGTCTTAGAAAATTCAATATGAAGGTGCAACTCGATAAAAGCGAGTTTCTTCACAAAGAAGTAGCCTTTCTAGGCCACATCGTAACTCGTGAAGGAGTAAAGCCAAATCCCGAAAAAATGGAAATCATCAGAAAATGGCCACTTCCGAAGAATGAAAAAGAACTAAGAGGATTCTTAGGAATTTTAGGCTATTACCGCAAGTTTATTCGAGACTTTGCGAAAATAGCCAAACCACTTACAAAAACGTTGAGAAAAGGAGAAGCTATCACTCACACTAAGGATTTCGTAGATGCCTTTGAGCGATGTCGAAATATTCTTACATCGAGTGATATATTACAGTACCCGAATTTCGACAAACCATTTATTTTGACAACAGACGCCTCCAATTTCGCAGTTGGAGCCGTTTTGTCACAGGGGCAAATTGGCAGTGACAAACCAATTGCCTTTGCTTCTCGAACGCTGAATAAGTCAGAAGAAAACTATTCCGCAATCGAGAAAGAACTTTTGGCGATCGTGTGGGCATGTAAATACTTCCGTCCTTATCTTTACGGAAGAAAATTTACTCTATACACCGATCATAAACCTCTCACATATAGCTTAAACCTTAAAAACTCAAATAGCAGACTCATTCATTGGCGCCTCTATTTAGAAGAATTTGATTACGAGATTAAATACAGACCTGGAAAGCAGAACATCGTAGCCGATAGTCTTTCCAGAGTACGAGAGGAAATCAACCTCAATGAAGCGGAAGAAAACTCTTCTTCCACATCTGAAAGCGACACTTCGTCAGACGGAGCCACGGCCCACTCTGCTGATACCGACGATTCTGACTTTATCCCAGGCACAGAAAAACCATTAAACGAGTTCTGTAATCAGATTGTTCTAAAAATCGGACCCAACGAAGAAGAAACCTATGAAGAAATATTTCCACGAGTTTTCCGACGAAAAATTACGAAATTGATATTTGGAGTTCCATACCTAATTAAAATGTTTAAAAATTACATTGATCCCAAAAGATCAAACTGCATCCTCTGCCCGGAAAAGTTGATACAGACGATTCAAATCGTCTATAAAAACTACTTCAGTAGAGGCAAGCCTTTCAAAATTTATTTTTCTCAAAAAATTCTCATAGATCTGAAAACGGCCGAGGAACAAAATATTGTTATAGAACAAACCCACGAAAAAGGGCATAGAGGGGTATGGGAAAATAATAGACAAATAGCAAACAGGTACTATTTCCCAGCAATGAAAAGAAAAATACGACAGTTTGTAAGGCTCTGTCGCATTTGTAATAAAAATAAATACGAGAGGCATCCATACAAAATCATGCTCGGACCCACTCCGGACCCAAAAAAGCCTTTAGATTTAATACATCTAGATATATTCTTAAAACAACCTAATATATTCCTTTCCTTTTTAGATAAATTCTCGAGATACGCTACATTGATTCCCATCAAATCTAGGAACATTCAAGATGTACGTAAAGGATTAACTAAATACTTTTCCATTTATGGTACCCCAAATTTGATCGTTACTGACAACGAACCTTCAATGAAATCCATCGAAATTAAAACTCTTCTGGAAAACTTAAAAATAGACATCCATTTCACTCCTCCAAACCATAGTTCAAGTAATGGTACAGTGGAGAGGTTTCACTCAACTTTGGGCGAAATCTATCGTTGTACTAAGCCTAATTATCCCGACATAAACGAAAAAGAAGTTTTTAGAATAGCTTGCACCATATACAACAACACAGTCCACTCTACCACAAAAACCAAACCCCGGGAAATATTCTACGGAATAAGGGATGGAGAGGAAAGGCCTCTTGATATGGAAAAGATTTTAGAAAACAGAAACAAATTCTACAATGAAATTATTGTACAATCAGATAAAACTAAAAATAAAAATTTGGGTTACCATAATAAGAAGAGAGAACACCCACCGGTCCTTCGAGAGGAAGAAACCGTATATAATAGAAGACAAGGAATAAGGAACAAAGGAAAAGAAATGTATTTCCCAGTCAAAGTTGTCCAAGATAAAGGTAGAACGTTTCTGGACCACTCTGGCAGAGAAATACACAAAGAAAATATTCGGCGAAAATGAAACCATACAAATTATTTTTCTAAATTATAGATGTTGCGGAGCCAACTTCTAAAACTAATTACGCTGACGTTCATCACGACCTCATCATCGAGAACGATACAAATACATGACCTGACCAGAAACCCAGGACTAGTGACGTTACAGACCGGAAACGTACTAATTAAGACTGGACGTCACAGGATATATCACACAATAGACTTGGAAGACTATAGACCATTACTAAACAACATCGCTATCACTATCGACGGACTTAAAATATTCACAGACTTCAGCGACGTTTATATCACATTACAGTCCAAATTTAAGAAAGCCCAAAACACGTATATGAAATTGTTACCAAATAGAAGAAACAAGAGAGGAGCATTCAATTTTCTAGGCTCAGCCATAAAGGCGATTACAGGCAATTTAGATGAAGAAGATCGAATCCAAATAGATAACGATATAAATGACTTAAAACGAGGCAACCAAGAACTTATAAGACAAAATAATATTCAAGTAACTATCAACAAACATCTAGGAAAACGTATAAACAAATTAATAGATTCCGTTAATGAACAACAAAGAATAATCAAGCAACAAATTATATCAGCCAGACAATCTCTAATCACCAACAAACTTGTCAATCAAAATTTCACAGCAATCCGACAGGCATTTAAAATTTCTTATCATGTCGACCTAATACAAGAACACCTAGACTCAATTTTCGAAGTTATACAACTTGCAAAAATAAATATCATTTCTAAGAATTTTCTAGAAGCAGAAGAACTAAAGTTTATCTCAGATAAGTTAGAAGAACAAAATATTACCATTCTACATCCAGACCAAGCATACGATTACCTAGACATCAGAGCCCTCTTCAAGGAATCCATCCTCTACTTCATCATCGGCGTCCCGCAGATTTTACCACATCCATTCACCAGTCTTCTCCTAGAACCACTTCCAATCAACGGTCAAATCATCAAACTCCCTTGGCATAAAGCAGCAATCTACGGAAACTCCACCTATTTCATCAAAGGCAGTTGCCAAAGTATCGGCGAAAATTCCATTTGCGAAGAAGATAAATTAGACGATACCTCAGACGACAGATGCTTCTCCAAAATCATACGAGGCTCCCCAGGAAAATGCACCTTTACGAACTATCGGAATACAACCAACATAAAACGATTGACAGACAACCATATCATCATCATAATCACAACAGTCACACTATCAAGCGACTGTCTACATAACAACAGAGTTTTAACAGGAACGATGCTGTTGTTTTTCGAGAACTGTACAATCTCACTGAACAACAAAACTTTTAGCTCCATTACGTTTCCATCGAGAATTATCCCAACAATAGTGCCTCTGGATGGCGTGAAAATTGAACAAAACGAATTCGAGCAGAACCTGGACTTTCACACATTAAAGAAATTACATTTCCAAAACCGAGAACAACTGGAGATAATTAAAACCCGATATTTCATCCAAACATCAACAAGTTTGGGCCTCTCATCTATATGCTTCCTTATAGGCTTGATCGTCATAGTTTACCATTGGTACCAGAAGAAAAGGACACACAATGAAGAAAAACCAAACATCAGTTCAGCAGACAACCATCATCCCAACACAATTGTATCGGGACGATCCAAACTTGATGAGGGAGTAGTTAACGCAAGCAACATCATTTTCCCCACAGCAACAGAACCGATCACTGTGGAACAGTTTATCGGTAGCATCAATTCGCAAACGCAAGCGAAACAACAATTTAGGACACCAACGTAAAACACCGATTCGGACTCTGTACCTGACGCGACAACGGACTGGATAGAATGTGCAGCGTAAGGGCTTTAGGTAAATGGCTAGGCTTCATGATGTAAAATTGACAATAATAAAATCAGTCTAACTTGTACTCCCGGCGAAACCGGTCTTTCCTTTTTAAAAACTCTTCGATATCCTCATGTAACTTAATTTATATATATATATATATATATATATATATATATATATATATATATATATATATATATATATATATATATATATATATATATATATATATATATATATATATATATATATATATATATATATATATATATATATATACATCCATTTCATGTCAAACCGATATAGTGCTCCTCAGATTTCCATGAAAAGTGGTAGTTTCTTTCTTTATTGCAAAATAATAGACCCGTATTTTTTTTTTTTTCGTTAGGGTGACCTTTTCTTATTTTAGGGTGGTCCGAAAAATCATTTTTTTCAACTTTTTCCTAAAAGTGCCTTTTTTAAAAATTCATAACTTTTGAATCACTGAACCGATTTAGATGATCGATATATCAAATTGAAGCCAATTAATCTTTTTTGGAAAAATATTAGGCTTGCCAAGAAATCGAATTTTGTTTTCGTAACTATTGATTGTAGTTGTTTTTTGTTATTTTTATGTTTTTTGTTTTTATGTTTTTATATTTTATGTTTTTTCTTGAAAGCTGAGGATTTATTACATAACATATCTCGATATCAGATAGGCTTTTTTGTGTTTTTGAGTGACTTTTCAAAGTTAACCGGTCGTCCGTAAAATCATTTTTCCACTCTTATCCAAAAATAATTTTTTGCAAAAATTTATTACATTTGAACTACTGAACTGATTGAGATGATCGACATATTAAATTGAAGCCAATAAGCCAATCTTTTTTGAAAAAATATCACACTTACCGGAAAGATAGGATTCTAGTCGCATAGGTCTAGTCTAGTCACATAAGAATATTGAACGAAGACTTAAAACATGTTAAATTTACAAAATAATGACTCTAAAACGAAAAAAACACCTCTCTAGAACCCTCTTTCCAAGTTCAATACTTTTTTCAATATTTTTTCTATTAAAAATCTACCTCATTGGCTTCAATTAGATTTATTGATCATCTGAATCGGTTCAGAGGTTCAAAAGTTATGATTTTTTGAAAAAGTCATTTTTGGGAAAAAGTGGAAAAAATGAGTTTTCGGACAACACTAAAATGGAAATGGACATAAGTTTAGTTTAATAATAATCTATTTGGTTTCTGATACTAATATATTTTATTTCTACCATGCCATGCTCCTGCTATCAAATTTTCGTTTCCTTGTTTTTTTGTTTTCTCCGCTTTTTAAACGAAAAGATATAAATTTTTTTATAATGTCATTCCTTGTTTTTTCACAATGGAATAAAGTGGATGGCAAAACATACATTTCTCCTGCCATTTTCTTCGGCAAATCAGCTTCGTTAGGTTCCAAATGCGATTTCATATTTCGGAATAGAATTTCCATTGCTAAGAAGAAATTAAAAGTCTCATCATTCACTATGTAGATGGGAGAGTTAGAAGCTGTAGCTCGCAAATATGAAAAAAGAGACGGTTGATACAATCTAGGTTGTGTTTTGCTGACTACCAATCTCTTGTTACACTGCTGACATGTTCTTTCCCGCTGAATATTTTTTTTGATGATGAAACCAGCTATATAGAACAACGAATTTTGTTCTGTTCTGTCGAGAAAAGTTTTCGCTTCATCGACGGTGTACTCATAGTCGAATTCAATATTCATATCATCCACATTATCACTAGAATTAGATGAAGCTGAAATTCGATATGATGTCGATGCTGCTTCATTGTCCATCAATTTCTGGGCTGAATGGTAATGGTAATGGTAATGAATTAGAGAGACTTTAAACTCTGAGAGTTCATTCGTCTCTTGCCCTTGAGGGCGGGAAATTTAACTAAAGGAAAACTAAGAAAAACTATTGCAAAATTCGTTATTCTCGCTCGACTCAGTCCTAGTAACCGCTATGGATGTATGTCGCAACGCCGCACCCTACACGGCTCTGGGGCCAAAAACACAACCAAACAAATGGAGCAGGGAAAAAGCCCCTTTTAGTGTGCTTGACGAGCTCGCTTCTAAAAAGGGCGTAAAAAACCTGCTCATCTTTTGCTGAAATTAGAAGAGAAAACAAACGTAGTTTTATCAGTATAGGTAGATTTAGTAATTTGACATTAGATCTGATCGAATAAACCTGTATCCTTTAGGAACTCGATGGTCCTTTTTTGCTCGACGGCGTCGTCCGATAGTGCTGTCCTTATGGTGTCTGCAACCTGAAACGTTATTCTTGAAGCATTAAATTTAGGGCATGTGATTAATATGTGTTCCACCGTGAGTCTTCGCCATCAATCCCACTGAGTGAAATGGAGGACAATTCCCGGCCTTTAGAGAAAATATAATATTAGACTAGGAACCGCCGCTCACCCTGCCATCTCAAAAATAAGGTGAGAGTCGGTTTCCGGTCCTACGATTATGAAAGTTATTTAAAGAAATAATCCGATTAAATATAATATGAATAAGTGAAAGCCTGAAGACCGCCCTCCGTCCCATCCCTCTTAAATAAGGCGGAAGGTGACTCCAGGTCTTTCGATTTATGAATTATTTTATGAAAAGTATGGTAAATAGTATCAAGAGATCGAGGGCTGGAGCCGCCGTCCATCCTACCTCCCTCAAAAATAAGGTGGACGGCAACTCCGGGCCGTTCGGTTTAACTAAAATAATATTGATTGATATAAAAATGCTGCAGATCAAAGGTTAAAATTATGTAATAGAAGGAATAATTTATTTGTTTTTATTATTACCCTTTGGAGGGCTGGAAACTTTCCTGGTGTGTGTGTTATTTGTGTTAGTGTTATTTTTATTTGGAGTGGAGTGGTATAGAGTGTTAGCATGTGATTGTTGATTGTTGTTATGTGGGTGTTTATTGTTGGTGTGTGTGTGTTGTTTCTTTCATTTATTTGATTTGTTTGTCCGTTTCCGTTGGACTTCTTTGGTTTGCTTGTTTTCCTCATCAGAAGACTTGAGATTAGGAATGGGTAGATTTGCTGGATTTGTTCTTCAGTCTAGGATCATTTTTGGAAGCTTTGGCAATTGATTTGTTGCCAGGTGGGGTGGGTTTGTTTGAATGGTTGGATTGGTTGGAAGTTTTAGTTTTGGTTGCGGTGGTTGGTTGGAATGAAGTGGATGGTTGGGGGGAAGTGGATGGTTGGAAGGAAGTGGATGGTTTGGATTCGTTGGCTGGTTGGGTTGAGTTATATTTTTGGTTTTTGGATTTCTTCCTATTGGATTCTTTTCCTCTAAAAATTTCCTCTTCTGATGATTTGAATTCATCTGAGGTTGACCTTTTGTTTGTATTTTTCCTCTTGTTGGAAGGGGTAGTTTCGATTTCCATAGAAATTTCTGGGTCGGATTCTGAATCTGACGAGGAGGTGCTGAGTTCCGATTCCTGTGGATTACTGGACGGGGTTGGAACTGCTTTTTCTGAAGAAGTTAGCTTAGCCTGATTGCAGTTGCATTTGCATTGAGAACAACCAGTATTCTGGATTTTGACTAGTCTTTCTTGAAGCTTACTAGCAAAGGAAGGACCATTTTTGTTCTCAAAAATGGATTTAGCTTCCTTATAAGATACACCTTGGTCAATTCGGACTCTGGTGATGTTATCCTCTGCGATCCACGCTGAGCACTTCCTACTGGTAGAGGCGTGATTTCCCTTGCAGTTCACACAAGAGGCAGGTGCATTGCAGATAAAATTTTTAATTTTGTCCTTATCGTTACTATTTGTGTTAAGTTCAGGGTGGGCTACACCGCAGTTACGACAAAGCTGGATTTTTTTGGCGCATTTTTTGGAAGTGTGGCCGAAAGCGAAGCATCCGAAGCATTGCATCGGGTTTGGATAAAAATTCCTGGTTGAAGCACGGAGAAATCCGAAGTTAATTGCTTCAGGGATAACTGTTCCGTTAATGGTAAGGATCATTGTTGAAGTAGGAACTCTTTCCTTCAAGACTGGGTCAAATCGTAGGATTTTTTTAACGCCGATCACATTTTGGTCGGCTAGTTCAGTTAGGAGGACGTCTTCGTTTAAGAACATTACGTCACGACAGGACACAACGCATTTGCGTTGGTTCAAGGTGGGATGGTATAAAATTTCGATGGGTGTTTCGTCGATCAGCGACTTTGTGCCCAGAAGCAATTGAACGAGTTTTTCATCTCGTAAATGTAGCGCATATTGCAGGCGATTTTTATCGTCGCGTTGAGGTTTCGCGTCTTTAAATTCCGTACCGATCACTCCTTGTATCGATTTGGAAACGGTGAAAGGATTCGATGGAAGAATGTTACCTTCAGTGGCTCTCAACAATAATATTTGCAAGTTGCCACCAAAAGGATCAGCCCATCTGGGCAAGGTACGAGAGGTGGTAACACCTCTGTAAATGTTGGTTGGCCTTCCGGCGCCGGAGCTGCTGGAAGCCATGATTGGGGCCTGGCTATATCGAAATACAGCCAGGCGCGGAAAAATATTCACGAACCAAAGTAGACTATACGACGTGCGACGGGGGACGAAAACGGCGGAGGACAGTAACGGCGGGGGACAATGCCGACGCAGTTACAAGAACAAACACCGAAATCACTTGGCGGAAAAACACTATTTTTTAAAAACACTTGGAAAAAATCACTTTTTAAATGTCAGTTAAATTAAAATCAATTTGGGATATGTAGTAAAAAATTTTTTTCTAACCTATACCCTATGGGCGTCCTATTTTTCACTAGCTCCTGGTATTAATAAAGGTTTGGTCACTCACCGATCGTGTTGAAGAACCACTCCTAATACACCACCAAATGGTAGTGGGGTAGCGGGGAAGGGACCAGATACCGCCGACGGCAGGGCAATCGCCGCAGCGGTTCGAAGCGACGAAGCGAAGAAAAACTCTTTTCACACCTCCTGAGCTGCTGATGATTGATGAGAAGAAAATTGCGCCAAAATCGCGCGTCACTGGCAGGGAAAACGTTGCTGATGAAACGGGCGCAAACAGCGGGACACGCAAGGGGCAGTGAAAACTGCCGGTCAAAGTGGCCAATCCGACCGAACCAACTTCCTGAATGGCCGTTGGGGGCTTCTCGGCTGCTTCCTCCTTTCCTGATGTCCGGACAACTGTTGCTGAAAAAGAACGCTTTATTTAGTACCGAAGACAGCTTTGAAAAAAGCTATGCATCCGGTTGTAGGAGAAAACTTCTATAGTTATTATTCTCTTTTAGGATGGCGCTAAAACATAACCGTTGCGGTCGAGTGTCAGTAGCACCATGCTGGGCTGAACATTCTTCACGCCGCTTTGATAGCAAATCTATCAATCCAATAAGATGTTGTTGTGTATCGGCTGTATACGAAGCATTCGGTACTACGGTCATGTATTGCGAAAGAGTCACAATTTTCAAGTTATTGCTGAATTGCAATGGAGTTGGGCGTCGTTGCTTTGCACGAATCAATGAGAAAAGACTCTCCAGACAATCTTGGACGAACCGCGATGTAAATATTTGTGGGTGTCCTTCATGCAAAAGCCGATCTGTCAACCTCACAATTGCATTCGTGCAAACGATTACACTTGTTTGCCATGGTTTCCAATGTCCGTGTCCTACTTGGAGATCATACATTAACCGCACCATGGTCTTCAGATGAGCGATATCCTCGTCATATTTCATAGGATCATTCAAACAAAATACTTTTTCTTCTGCCCTATTATTGATAAGCTCGAACCATCGAGCAAAGTCTTCTATGAAGCATGCGGTAGTAAGAAGCTCCGGTAATTCTCGTATTTCCGCATGAAACTTCAATGCTGCAGCCACCGTCCTGTTGCAATATTTTGTTGCGTTGCATACTTTCATTTTATCTATTGAAGATGTTCTGTTGTCAAAGCACACATCCGAGGCCGTTAGTCTGTGACAAAGCCGCAACGTGTTGTTTATTTCGGAGTTCACGATTGTGGTTAAATGGTCTCGATGAACAATATTGGATGTTAGCTTTTTTTCACGAACATACCAATCCGGAACTTTCAGGTAGACATTGTTCAACCAACCATGTACTGTATTTTTAAATACGTGTACGGGATCGGGTATGATCTCTAGCATTCTGTTCTCAGCGTTTGGATGAGGTATCGCAGCATTTAATGTCTCATTTTTGCGACGAATATCGATCCCCAAATCCTTCCACATGCGCTGGTTTTCGGACCCGGAATCTGTTGTTATAAAATGGACACGCAAACTGATTCCCTCTGCTCTTGAAACTGCAGACAATACAGCATTCTTCAAAAACTCTTTTTGTATAGAGTTGCCGGTGTACTCGAAAGCAACCACCTGTTTCCAGCGCGCTGCGATTCCAACTAGCATGAATACCAAAGCTTTACAGGCTAAAGTTTGGGACATAGGAAGCGTTGTTGTTCCAACAAACTGCTTCGTATTTTGGCAAAACTCATTTGCCTCGTCTATGCTCATTTCGTCTAGAACCAATCCGCAGTCCTTTTCTTCAACCGACATTGTGGAGACTTTATGTTGTAGCAGCTCGAATATATCTTCAAGAATACCTACAAAATATCATTTCATATATTAACATGCGATGAGACATATGATTATAATTACATACCAGGACTGAAACGAACTCCTTCAATTTGGCGTAGTAGAGTCCTCGTGGATGGGAACGGGAAGCCTTTTTGAATAAGATTGTCGTATCCACCTTGACATGCAAACCGAATTTGTAAATTTTCCGTAATCGTTTTATTGGACCAACGTTTCACTTTTTTAACCTCTCCTGTTAATAGCTTAATTTGATCTTCTCTGAAAAGCTTCTTCAAGGGTTGTTTTCCACGAATTCTCGAGGTCAGATATCCGCATTTTTTCTTCCATTGTTTTACAATTCTATTAACGGTTACATCAATATAAAATATTAGAAAATAACATATTTTTTGACACACTACCTTATCAGCTTGGAAATTTGATGTTTCAAACGAAATATTTCTTCCTGTAGTTGTTTATCTCCTTCATATACGTCAACCAAATCATAATTGTTCTCAATACTTTGTATCTCTTCCCATTCCTCATTCGCGGATGCAGCTAAGGTCGGAATTTTCGTAACTCCATTTTCATTGTATTTCCCATCAACAAAATGAGCCTGTATATATACTAGTATTAGGATATGTTTTAGAATTAGTTTTTAATACTTACGCTACATATTCTTGTGCTTGATTTGATTTCAAAGAATGGAACTTCTAATTCACTGTTCACGCAAAATTGAATCCATTCTTTCCGAATATTTTTGTCTTGAGGGAACCGATAAAATTTATACTCAGGATGAGTATCCGTCCTTCGCTCACAATTTAAGGCTTTACACTTCATTTTTATTTTTGAATTACGTTTTGTATGAATAAAATGGCTTCCTAACGTTGTTTTGGTTGTATTCCTGCTCATATAATAAGATAGAATGTTTTGGTTCAGACAATGAGAATCTGCATAACGCTGTAACGGTTGTCAGATTAGATTTATTTGCTAAAAAAAAATCCCAAATTTGTTTTGGAAACGATTATATTATAGATATGGGTATTTAAAAGACTTATTTTATCCTTTTAAAGCATATTTTTGAGATTGTCTATTTGAAAATATGCAATAATCATTGAATTCGCACCAACCAAATGTTACGATTCATTAAAATAGAAATTTGAAAAATCCGATATTTTATAATATTTGGCAGCTCTGGCATCTTCATGTCATGGCTTCGTTTTTGGACGACGAAGAAGAGTAAGAAGCCAGTTGTCTGGTCTTGTCTTAGCTTCGTATCAGCGAAAGTGCGATGAAAAGCAATTTCGAAAACTTTTCTCCAGAGAGACCTGATCACTCCGTTTGTGAAAGCTGGATGTGAAACAGTCCAAGCAGGGATGCCAGGTGATTGTTTAAAATGTCTTCACATGGTACGGAAAAATGTCTTCACAATCATATCGGATGAAACTAAAATTCATAACTTACTTTTGAGCAATGTTTAATAGCTAATTCAATGTTTATTTAAATTGGTATTGTTATACAGCGCATTTTATTAGACTTACTTTTAGGTTTTGAAGTTTATCTCAATAAATGTGAACATAGAATATATTGCGCAGCTGCGAACTAAATTTTATGAGTTTAGAAATGATAATTGGCTGGTTAAACCGTTGATTGAGGTAATATAGACCCTGTGCTTCCGCAAAAACGGAACTGTGATAACTCAATTTGTTTATTTTAGCTTTAAAGTTTTGGTTGTAACTCAAACCATATCCATAAACTAATAATTGAAACGATATTTAACCAGAAAACCTTCGATTTATGAAGTGGTCGTTTGAAAGAAGGTTAATCTATTGTATAGACAAAATAATAAAAAAACAATGTCAGTCATTCGAATTCTCGAGCGCAAATGAAGTAAAAGTCGCTTTGTTGTTTAATTCAATCTATATGCATGTGGATTTTCTGCTTGAAAAAGTTTGAAAATAGCAAGTTAATAACCCCGAGGCAAAAGTCTCCATTGATAACTAAGAACAAAAGTGAACAAGTGACAAAGATAAAAAAGCGAACAAAAGGCAAAAGCCCTGCTTTTTTTGACGATATTTTCGGCCAATAGTTAGAATTTCATGGAAATAATATCACTCAATAACCCACATACGCTATCATACTGAAATGTCTTCAAATATTTCATATTGTCTTCAAAGTGTCTTCACAAATCAAATGTCTTCACAGTAGGTCAAATGTCTTCAAAATGAAGACATGCCTTCAAACCTGGCATCCCTGAGTCCAAGCGATACCACGTGGATAAAAAGGTACAAAATATCGCTCGGCTGTGTGGATCGCATTCGATAGGGATGCTCAGAATTATTTCCGGCGCAAACAGCGATCATAGGTATAACTCTTCTATAGTTTTTTCAGTAACGCTTGTAAAGGGTGTGTCACATCAAATTGCATCACGGAAAAAACGCTGTAGAAATTCGCCCAGTAGACCGATCCTTTTGAAAATTTTAGACAGTAAAATAAAAACTATTAAACAACTTTTGGCATTTTCTTTTTATTCATACTTCGAGCCCAAGCCCGTATGCTCGCACCTTCCTCTTTACCCCGTCCATAAGGTTCTGTACAACGTCAAGTTGTAGTTTTTTTTGAACAGAAATCCATTTTCTCTTGAAGTCCGTCTCCGATTTGACAACTTTTGGGTTCTTCCGGAGGGCCTGCTTCACAATTGCCCAATATTTCTCTATTGGGCGAACCTCCGGCGCGTTGGGCGGGTTCATTTCCTTTGGCACGAAGGTGACCCCGTTGGCTTCGTACCACTCCAACACGTCCTTTGAATAGTGGCACGAAGCGAGATCCGGCCAGAAGATGGTCGGGCCCTCGTGCTGCTTCAATAGTGGTAGTAAGCGCTTCTGTAGGCACTCCTTAAGGTAAACCTGCCCGTTTACCGTGCCGGTCATCACGAAGGGGGCGCTCCGCTTTCCGCAAGAGCAGATCGCTTGCCACACCATGTACTTTTTGGCAAACTTGGATAGTTTCTGCTTGCGAATCTCCTCCGGAACGCTGAATTTGTCCTCTGCGGAGAAGAACAACAGGCCCGGCAGCTGACGAAAGTCCGCTTTGACGTAGGTTTCGTCGTCCATTACCATGCAATGCGGCTTCGTCAGCATTTCGGTGTACAGCTTCCGGGCTCGCGTCTTCCCCACCATGTTTTGCCTTTCGTCGCGGTTAGGAGCCTTCTGAACCTTGTATGTACGCAGGCCCTCCCGCTGCTTGGTCCGCTGGACGAATGAACTTGACAAATTCAGCTTATTGGCGACATCCCGGACCGAACTTCTCGGATCACGTCTAAACTGCTTAACTACGCGCTTGTGATCTTTTTCACTGACGGAGCATCCATTTTTGCAGTTCTTCACCTTCCGGTCGATGGTTAGGTTTCTCGAAGTATCGTTTTAGTACTCTGCTGACCGTGGATTGGACGATTCCCAGCATCTTACCGATGTCCCGATGTGACAACTCCGGATTCTCGAAATGAGTGCACAGGATTAATTCACGACGCTCTTTTTCGTTCGACAACATTTTTCCAAATTTACGAAAAATTGACAGTGAAGCATGGCCAACGTGATCTATACACTCTTATCTGATTATAAGCGAAAGCTGAAGATATAATTCCTAAAAATTCAATTTATACAGCGTTTTTTCCGTGATGCAATTTGATGTGACACACCCTTTATTAAAAAATGGACGATTTTCGAATGACGATGAAAAAACTACAAAAGATAATTTTATGAAACAAATTTCCCATAAAACATAATTTCATTGACCATGCTACAAAAATATTGATCGTTGGCCGTTGGCCGAAACTTCCGCCATTGTTGTCGAAAACATACTTATTGGCATGTTTTTTAGTTCTATGTTTGCCGTTTTCGCCACGAAATTGTTAAAGTAGGCCCTCCGCTTCTGGTTTTCCCAGAAATTTTCGATTGGACGCAAGTGGGGGATGTTCGGGAGGTTGGCAGTTTTTTGGAACAACTATCTTCAAGCGGTTCCCTCCAGCGACTTCTTCGGGAGATGGGCGGAGGCCAGGTGTGCACTTGTGGTGTAAATCTCTTTGTTCACCGCAAGTTCCGAACGGAAGTAGAGCCTCTTCGACATCCCCTTTTCGCTGATGGTTAGACACAGAAACACCTTCTTTGGGAACTTGGATATACTTCACTTCACACCCAAAGTCAGGAACGATGCTACAACTTTTCCCCCCTTTCTTCTGCTTTAGCTTCAGCCGCTGTTTACATTCGCGTAGCACCGTAGGGCGACCGGCACCAGACATCCGTTCAGTGCTGTCATTCTTCTCCAGAAGTGTTAGGATATTATAGATAACGGAACGGGCGTATTCGGTGGATTCAAATTACGTAACGATGTCCACTTTCTTCGCTACGGGATGGAGCTCCCAGTGCGCACACACCATGGAGCGCAGTTGCTTTACGGGTTTCGTCATTACTTCCGCAGTTCAACTGATGGCGCTGTCAAATTTTGTTTAAAAACTCATGGGTTACGATGATTGACGATGCACAAGTGGCCTCATCACCAGGTGTGTTGAGATAAACGCATGAAAAATTGGTAAAATTTGTCCATTTTTTCAATGCATGCGTTATTTGTCGAAATCAAAGCTCTGCCATCATACTAATTTTTGCGAATTGCGTTTTACGTCAGGCCGTCAAGTTGCAGCAGCAGACAATCCTCTCCCTCTATCTTTGAACGTTCGGATCACATAACTTACACCGGTGGGATTTATATTTTTTATGCTGCATGATATATAACAAAAAGTTTTTTTTTATTATTTTTCAAATTTTACATAATGTGTATGTATAATATGTATATATAATATTTATATAATATCAATTACACCAAAAATATGCACAATTCTGTTTTACTCTTATTCATTTATTTACTTTTATCATCATTTTTTTGTTTCATTTTTTATTCTTGCATGCTTCATTCTCTGTCTCTTAATATGTTGTGTAGGGCTTTTTGTTCCTCACAGTTTTTTTTTTCATTTATTTTCTCTCTTCGTTAAATTATGCTCATTTTTGCGATTACTTTACTACTAATTTAAAGTATTCATCAAATATCCAAACACATTTATTCGCGTGTTCGCTTCACTGCTGCTGAAAGTTCGATCGATAAACCGTTTTCTGAGGGCACCCAAAAATACTCTTATTTTTGTGAGTCGCGCTATACTCTCTTTCCCGTGGCGGCATTCTTCTGCCCGGGCGGATCCACAATAGATAATGGTAATCATTAAAGGAGTCATTTGATCTTAAACTTATGCGTGTGTGTGTGTGGGTGTGACTGGGACGGTTGCCCTCACGAATAACGTTTTATTTCGTTCCTTGTTTTTTTCTTCGGGGTAAAGTGCTTCCGATCGACGCCGAACCCGAGCTTGGGTTGCGCGCGAATAAATGGCAGAATTGGGGGAGTTGAGGGCACGCGGATTCACGCGTGTGCACAGTAGGCGTTGGTCTTTTGTTTCATCTTCTTAGTTTTGAAAGGGTAGTGGCATGAGGGGAAAGCGTTGCGTCGCTAGTGATACCAAAATTTTGGTGGGCGGCGGGTGGCGAGAGACTTTATATTGTCGTGGATTCGTCCGGATTAGAAAGGGGAGGCAGGCGGGTTTTGCTCGTTAGTTACAGAAGGCCTTTGTTGTTTTCTTTTTTTTTTTTTCTAATTTGCGCTCAGCTTTGCGCATCTTTTTCGTTCTCTCTAAGCATTAGGTCTGTCTCTTTCTCTAGTAGTAAGTTTTAGTCATTGTGACTTTATGCTTCAGTTATTTCTACGTTTTATATCAGTCTTTTTACACGTGTTTTAAATGATAGGAACCTGACAAAAAGCAGTCGGCTGTCAGTTTTCTTTCCTCCGTTTTTTCGTTTTGTTTTGTCTTAAACTCTGGTTGGTTGTGATCAGGTTTCCTCTATTCCCTCTCTGCGAGGGGGATTTGTTAAAACTTAGAGTTTTTGCTCCCCACCGTTCGCACGTTCCAAAAATGTGCAGTTTTGGTACAATAAAAATAAGGCTTTTCTGTGGGCAAGTCACGGCACTCTCGTTTATTTCGGGAGGCGGAGGGTTGGCTGTTTTAAAATGCTTTTCTGTAGTTCTCCACTGACGCACTACAAATAGCTGCTCAAAATCTTGTCGTATTGCAAACACGATAGGTAAGTATCCCACGCGCAGGCAAACGTTAAGTAAATGTAACACTAACTGATCGTTTTCACGGTCACTGGGGCTAGACTTTGCCATTGTATTAAACCCTCAGCTAAGTACTTCAACGTTTGAAATGTAATGTAAAGAAACTCAGCCCCCGTTTTGGTTATGAATGAATGATGGTCGATGGGAGGCGCCCTTTCTTCGCCGTTCAATTTCATATTTACATCGTGTCTTCTCGTCCACCTTTCGACAGGGAATTGCTCTTTTACTAGTTTTCCGTTTCTTATGCGCTATCTACAAGAAAAAACAATTTAACAAACTCACACTATGATCTAGGGATTGAAGAAGAGGTCTCAATAAGGTGAAATAACAGGAAAACGTAACTATTCGATCAGGGAATGCTTTTGCTTCGCTCCGGCTTAGAATCCGTTTCTTCCCTTGGCACACATGTTGCTTTATATACTTAGTATTCGCGTTCTTTATTTGCTCCCACTTTATATTTTATTGCAATCTCGAAAGCTCATGATATTGCACATTCACATACAATCAATCGATCGCCGGAAAGGGACGGCGTGACCATCTCTCATCCAAGGTACCCAAAAAGCCAAGGAAGGGCTTGCGTTTCTTCTCTTGGAACAACAGTTATCAAACATATTGAACATTAGTAGTGTTTGTTAAATTTTATCCCACTGGCGTTTGGCGCGCTTATTTTAGCGCATACACATAATTAAATGCTGCAAAACCAAAAAAAAAGGAATAGATCAAAACCCACCACCGTCTCTGCCCCGTCCTTCTTCTAACTGATTGTGCGCCACACATATAACTTTCCTGGAATTCGACCAAATCATCCCAACGCCCATCGGCCATGTCACACACACGGAAGCCGCGCTTTCGCGATTCAGTTTTGATAATTCATTGCGTGTAGTCGTCATCAAATATTCTCTCTCGAGGGTTTCAGTATTGGTTTTTTCCTCATTCTGTTTTCTCTCACTTCGTCTGTGTCACAACACCAACATTATCAGTTTGCCGGTGCGGACCGTGTTTGTCTCTAGTCCGCGCCTACTTCGACATGTGATAGTATGTGTGTGTGTGTCTCTTCAACTTATTGTATTACATTTTTTTTTGTTTCTTTTTTAAATAAACTTTTGCAGTTTGCTTGCTGTTTAATAGTTACTTTCCAGTTTAGTGTAGTGATTTTCTCGTCGTAATTAATCGTTAATTAGTAATCAATTGATATAAACATATTTACAATGAAAAAATCTTAACAAACATATATTTATAAATATGTGATTTCTCGTTCTTCCGGTCGTTACCATTTGGAGCCATCGGGCTCCAAGCTTTTTTGTTTCTGTTTTCTTTCCGTTTCGATTCACATCACCTCGAATTTAGTTCTCCTTAATCTTGAGTTGTGTGATTTGTGTTCTCGTTTTTTTTCGATTTGATTCACCAGTTATTCACGTTTTGATGGTTTTTATTTGATTTTTCCTCCTAAATTTATGTCTCTCTGCTATTGCTGCACCATTAACTAACTCACATAACCAAATTCTTGTTTTGTCCGTCGGCTTATAAACAAGGTCCGACCGACTAAACAACAAAGAAAATGTTTCTAAAAGCGTTTACACCAAGTTTTGCGTCCTTACTTTGCTGTATTATCGAAAACTATTAACACAACCATTACGTTTTGTTGTTCTGTTTATGTTTCAATTTGTTATTATGCTCCTTACGTTTAAATTCGACGTTTGTTTTTTTTTCTTCTCTCAACTTTAAATTACGCAAGGGAATCCTCCCAAAATAGATTCCTTCCCTTTCCTGCACACAAGTTTTTTTTCTGTCCGCACTTTGAATTCTGCCTGAATCTCGCAATTGCTGTTGCCTGCTTGCGTCATTTTAGTTCGCAGGCGCAAAAAGTACACTTCTTATGATGATTAGTACAACTTTTGTTTGTGTGTGTGTGTGTGGTTTATCCATCTTCTGCTTTTTCTCTGTTTCCTCCAATCCAAGCAGGCCACAATCCAGCCGAGATCATATTGCTATGGTCGAACGTAACGAAAAAAAAAATAACGAATAAAACTCCAGATTTGTTGCAAACTCTAATTTGTTTCACAGGACTTGCTCATATAGTGGAGCCTGCTCCAAAAGTGTCGAATCGATAAAAGAAACACAAAATTTACGGTATGTCGTTGCCAATATTTTGTTGGTCCCTGGTTCTTCCTGTCGGTATGGTTTTACCGTTGTTTTTCAGGCAAGGAAGAACCTATAAGTGGTAGCTGACCTCGGCGGCGATTGCTCTCTGCTGGTTTTATCATTTTTTGGAACCATTTATCGATGGCCACAAACGTACCCCTTCAATTCATATTATATCATAAATTTTGACTCTTTTAAATATAAATGTATATCTGTTTTTATCAGATGTTCTGTTCTGCTTTTTTTTTTGTTGGGTTATTTATTTACTTCTAATCGTCTGTTCTCTTTTCTTACAAGGCATTCTTTTATTCATCATATCTGCGATAATTTTATGTTTTTTTTCTGCTATGCAATAAAACATGGTTTTGCTCTTTCGTTTGAATTATCGATAAGTGTTTGTATGTGTATGTATGTGTTTGTTGTGCGGGGAACTGCGTTACAATGTCGAAAAAGCATATTGAACGAAATTCAGAAGGAAAAAGTGTTAACGATTCAAGGCACAGAATCAAACGCGGTTGACTGTCATCCGCTTCTAATGTTTTTTTATAACCCAATTTGCTGGTTTCTGTCAAACAATAATGAAGCAGCACGTGTTCAAAGGGAAAATAAGAACATCTTGATCCCTAAAAGATTTAGTTGAATATGTTTCAATGATAAGAGACAAACTAGATGATTCTCTGAGAAGTGTTGACTACCAATGATTTGTCTTGTTATTTTTTCGAATGGAAAAAGGGAAAGGTTGTAGCGACGCATCAGTACTAATAAAGTTAAATTTCCGAATAAATGTTCGGTTTTCGAACCTGTTTTGTGTCAGGCTTCCAAACAAGATTTCGACTGAAAATTATGATTTCGCATGGATTCCGTTATAAGAATGAGACTCCATTGCACTGGCTGTGAACTGGCGTTCTCATCGACTCAGGAAACCATAAAAAAATGTTACCAAGTGGTTTGAGATTCCGCACGGCGAAAAAATCAAGGAAGGTTGGAATATGACCATTCGCAATTTATTCGAAGAAAACTCTGCCACGACACCAGGAGTGGAGGCATTGATCGAACAATATCTGTAATTGGAAATCTACCTAAACGTAGGCAAGAGAGTTAACATGGCTTTGACGATCATAAAACGGCTTACATAACTGCAAAAGTTTAAAGTCTCTATAATTCAAAATCTGGTGAAACGGCAAGACAGTGATTCTAAGATGGAAGAAGGACCAGCAGGAAGGTCGTGCCTGATCACGCCTTACAATTTCACTTCAATCGCCACATTGTCACTCAATAATGAGCCTATCGCCTTTCAATTCCATGCAAACTCATGCAGACTGAAAATAGTGCTACTCCCTCGTCACGCTCAATGAAGAGAAAATCATTTCCCCTTCGTACAGTCTCGTTTCATTTCACGCTCATTTCTTTCATTATTCACACTGAAGCAATATAACCAAATCGTCAAATGAAAATGAAAGGTTCTTATATCAAATAAAAGTGTCTTTTTTCGAATGAATGTTTCGTTGCAGCTCGAACCGTATTCATTGAAACTAATGAAAATGACGATGTGAAGGTATGTGCAGTATGCCAGCAGGCGCAATCAGTTGTCGGCGGTGGTATCAAAAGTAAAATGCCCTCATGTGTTTCTTTTAATTGCTCTTTTTTTTTTGAAAGACGGTCCGGGAAAATCCGGTTTTGAGAAATGAAATCGAATGAAAATTTCAATTGAAAGCAGTGATCGTCCTTCCACATGTGAAACTGAAAGTGACAAATAGCCCATTTAAATGATAATGAATAGTATTCAATCGTCAAATGAAAGCGTCTGCTTTGAAATTCAATGAAAACGACAGCAGAAGGAAAACGAAAGAGAATAATCGATGTTTCCGTAGGGAATACACACAATCGGAATTGAAATAGGCTAAAGATAAAGGAAGAAGTAAAAAAATCATTTTCATCTTTTAGTTTCGAAACTGTCGAGACCTGTTCAAGATTATGAGGAGCTAGAAGAACTGTCCCGTGACCCGCAGTTCCGAACTACTCGAAAATTAACTGCCACCAATCTAATAAAAGTGTTCGGAGAACGTTTGTCGACGGCTAGGAGTGACCAGCGCTTTTACGCGGAACGTCAAGCATTCCGGCCACAAACAAGCTTAGTGTCATCATTAACCGTGTGTCGTGAAAAAAACGAGTCAGATTGTCGACATATAAGAAGTTGTGACTCTTAATCGCGACAATTGACAAAACAAGTCGGCCAAAAAATAATAACTAGAAGTATCATAAGGCAACCGGGAATGGGAAGTAAGTACAATTTCCAGGCATGTAGAGACAACCCGATCCCCATGTAGAAGTTCAAGCGAAATATCAGCGAGAAGACTGATTCCGCCATCTCCAAAATAAAGTCCGACCTTGGGAAGAGAGTGACCCCGTCGACACCGTGAGCATGCTAGGGGAATACCTTGCTGAACTGTCCTCGATTTCGCGATACAATTCTGAGTTCATCCGACGGGAAAAAGCGGACCCAAACTCAATCGATTCGCGGTTCCGAACGACCGAATTGGAAACTGTGCAACAAACACTTCTCCGCTGCGTTCGACCAAAGAGAATTCCTTCGGTCCCGACGGCATCGATTATACAAGGATGAAACAGTTGTCCCCGGTAAGTCAACCACTCTCCTTTCCAGCGGAATGGAATCAAATTATTGTGATCCCCGTCCTCAAAATCGGTCAGAACAGCTGATACGCAAAAGGGTACTGTCCATAACCTCCTGTAAGTTCAAGACCATGGAGAGAATGGCGAGCCGATCTTTGTTACAGGATCATCTCATCGGAAGCTGTGTGCGTAGTCGCCGAGATGATGCCCATCGACGCCATATTGCCCGAGGAAAATGAATGCTACAATCGAAGGAAAAAGATATCCGAAAAATGACGATAGTGGAGTTAATGGCCGAATGGCAGCGAGAATCGGACATGACGGAGAACGGAAGACGGACAAAAAAAACTTCTCTCGATCCGAATGACGAGCAAGCACGAAAAAGTTTATTTCTACCTCGAATAACTTAAGTTCCTGTCAGGTCATGGAACCATTCGTTTGGGCACGCATCGTCGCTCTATGCTCAAAATGCGGTAGTGGTATGAACCCAGCTTAGATTCCCTGGTTAACATTGGTGGCTCCAAAGAGGAGGATCCAGACCAAATATCGACAACATCTAATAACTTGGGAAACATGCATTCCCTAGTTAACAGGTAGTGTGAACAAAACATCAGAGCACATGCCAAAGGCGTAAAATAGTTCAAAGACCCCACTCTGAACACAAAAAAAAATAGTAGGCGAAATACGACGAAAGGAAACCATGTTTCGTGATACATTGGTGAACCTAACGCTCTACTATGGTATGCTTGATCAACCTTAATTTTGCTTGCTTCGCCAGTTGAATTCGAGCATGGCCAAATATCCTACGAAAAATAACGATTTTATTTCGTATTGACATCTCTGTATTTTGGATCCGTGGATGGCTAGATATTTCGCTTGAACTACAGAGGTCATCCTAGACTTGAAAAAGGACTGATCTTGAGTCCTGAAATTGAACCCATAAATGAGGGGAAGCGAAATCATTCTGACTATGGAGACTCCCAGAGAGAAAACACTGCAGTTACCAGGCAGGGTTTGCGATATGGTGATGCCTTTTCCGACTGTATCTTCGCTTTTGGATAAGTGTAAAGTGGGATGAATTCACACACAAACGGGTGAACTTTTTTTTGACGTAGGATTACGTCTTTCGGGAACATATTGGGGTACAAATTGAAAATCGAAAATCGAGCACATCGTGAAAATTGTCCAATTTCAAACGCTTATTACTCAGTCATTTCAGAATGGATTGATGAAATTTTTGCGTCAATCGATTTCGGCACTCCATAACAATTTTTTATATTGAATAAATTAATATATGTCATGAACTATCGAACAATTGGAAAATCTCAACCCCTATTCTAACGGAAATATCCACTTCTAATTGGTCGAAATTGACGACACATGCGGTTCCCTAACAGAGACATCAAAACCAAGCCGCCTGGGGCGAATCGGCATTGTAAATACATGAAAGTAGGGGGAGCTTTTGTTCCTACCGAAATGTGCACCCTAACAGAGACATCAAAACCAAGATTCCCGGGGGAAATCGGCATTGTAAATATATGCAAGTCGAGGGCATTTTTGTATTGCAAGTAGGGTGAGTGATTCGATTATTTCTAGAAAATAAAATTTGAATTTGGAACTTCAATGTTCGTCAAATTTTATATCAATAACCGATCGTGTATTGTGAATAATTTAGCACAAGTGTAATTGTGAAATTGTATATGGTAGCAGTAGTGTTAAAAATTAATTGATATATGAAACGATTTATTCCAATTTCCATAAATAAAATCCAAGGTGTGTTCCCACTTGAGAACGGGTCGTTTTGTTTAAGCTGTCTGTTTGGTTGTGTTCATTTTCACCCAAGGAAAGTTCATGCGGCGAGAAAAAATTGGGAAAGTGAAGAAATATTCGACAAAGTGATTTCCCATATGTTCTACATATAGCATCAGGTGTAAGGTTAGTCCAATTAAAATGCGCATTGGGTTGAATAAACGCTCAGAAAGTAAAATATAAAACAAAATTACCTTTTCCATTTCAAATATGTTTTCTCTATATTAAAGTAACATGTTTTTACTGATGATATTGATAATTGTGTTCGCTATTGGCAATTATCTATATTACATTGGTGAGTTTTTTTTTCTTTATTTCATCCATACATGACACAGGAGGCATCTCGTCTAGGGTCACAGAGGGCGGTTTTCATCATATCTCATTCCACGACTGTTTACCATACTTCTGTCATCATCACTCGGTAAACTCTGGTGGAGTGAATAAACAATACCAAACTACCAAACAAAATTGCCCTTCTCAGGGCCACCAAATCATTATCAAAGAGTTTAACGATGTAATTCTTCAAACATATCAAAAATCAACAGATAGTCTAACGGAATCCTACGTCAACTATGCGGTCGTGTCTCGAACACAACCCTCCTGCGATTTTTTTGTTGTGTAACAAAAAAAAAGTTTACAGTTTACAGTTACACGCTTTGTTTACATGTCAAAAATCGAAATACAAGTCATTTAGTCGCGGGCATAAAGTTGTTTTCGAAATGTCGCGGATTGATTTGGAAAATAAAAAGAAAATTCAGCACAATTAGTGCACCAAAAAGGGTGTTACATACCAAAAAATAGCAAGAAAATTCAAAGTTTGTCTAGAAAGTGTTAAACAAATCGTCGCAAAGTTCGGTAATGAGTGTTCTTTCGAGGATCTCAGCAGAAGTGGATGAAAACCCGGACCAAGTAATCCCGCATTGGACCGAAAAGTTGTAAATTATATTCAGAAGAACAGGTCTTCATCTATTCGTGATTCGGCCAAGAAGTTCGAAACCAGAGTTGGGATGATTCAGTGGATTAAACAGAGACATGGTCTTAAGACCTATAAAAAACAATAAGTGGCCAAACAAACACCAGAGCAGCAAGATCGCGTTAAAACAGGAGGTCGAAATCTATATGAGGGTATTTTGAACAATTTGAACAAGTGCATTCTCATGCATGACGCAATATACGATTACAGAACGCTGCCGGGACCTCGATTTTATACCAAATCGATTGGAAAGAGTGTACCATTAGCGGATACGACAGTTGCGATGGAAACAATCGTCCAAAAAGTGGTCGTTTGGCAAGCCATTTGCATGTGTGGCATGCGATCGTCAACTTTTTCCACAAAAGGGACTCTAAATGCTCTAATTTATGTGGAAGAATGCTTGAAGAAGAGATTACTTCCACTTTATAGAAAGCACCAGATTTCTTCTCTATTCTGGCCGGATTTGGCATCGAAACATTATGCCAAATCCACTCTACAATAGTTTTCGGAAAACAACATCATGTTCGTCGAAAAAGACTTTAACCCACCTAACTGTCCCCAGGTGCGGCCAATTGAACGTTGCTGGTCAATTGTCAAGGCCAAGTCCAAGAAGAAGGTACAGTGTCTAAAAATATGTCAGAGTTCAAGAAGAATTGGTCTGCAGCGTCCAGAAAATGCACCAAGACTACTGTGCAGAATTTGATGGCTAGAGTTAAATCTATGGTTCGATCATTTTTTAGAAATCAACAATAAGCTTGATTTTTTCATCTCATTGCTATCTAAACTTAATATTCTTCAACAAAATTCACTTTTGTAAATACTTTCTGAACGTTTTCAGTTTTATTTTGGTGTTTGAATGTTTAAGACTACTTTTCGATACACTTCTTACTGTTCAACATCGCTCTTGAAAGTGCAAGTGTTGTATAGCTTCTAATCTTTTCTTTTTTATTTTAGCTTAACGTCTTTACAACTTGCTCAAGAGTCCGTTTGACCTCAACTGTTTGTCTGTTCGCTAGTGACGATAGGGAAACTGACACTTCAAAGGCGGCATTCAAGATGATGATTGCAAGAATGTTTCCACAGTCTAGTCTGTCGCCTTTCTTGAAGACATGGCCATCCGATACATTTCTGCTCGTGCCACTAAGCCTTTTCGGGGTGCGTTGATTTTCCGGCAGAACTTCCGGTTCTCATGAGAGTGGTGCAGCTGTTCTAATCCATCACACTCCGCCTCTTCATGACAACGCTTCTGCTCCCGACAGAGCTTGGTTTGCTGTCTCCGCTTCTGTTTATATCGCTCGATAGCTTCTGACGTCAGTTATGTATGAAAAGCGCCGACCATCAATCAGATCGATCTGGGAATTCCGTTTGATTTAGTGATCTCTAGGAGTATCGATGGAAGAATTTGGGCCGGAAGAATGTACTACGTACGGTCAAATTTTGAGAAGTGGCGAAATCGATGAGTCTTGGGTCGTTTTAGTTAGTTCAAACCAAATACATACCAAATACCGGTTTAACCTCCTTTTCATTGAAATTGAAATCCCCGATGATTTCATTTGTTTATTTTATATACTTGATCTCCAGTTTTAAAAACTCCACAGACTGAATCTTAGTCTAAATTTCTCAATCTACTTTTGAACACGTATTTAGACAAATTAAAATCAAAAACAGCACTTACATCACTGAACGATCTAGCACAGTTATCAAAAGGATTGTTGTACCCATACATTGTTCTATGACGGTTAACTGTAAATAAATCACGCTCCCGAAGTTGACGGAAAGTTGCGAACAAGTTGATTTTTGCAGAAGAGAAGGGCAGTCTATGTTTCCAATGATAAGGTCAAATACAAACAGTCTCCGAAGGTTGCTGCGTCTATCGGCTAGAGTATCAAGGTGAATGAGTCTACAGCGACTACGATAGTCGGGCAAATTTGTTGGATCATTCCAAGGAAGTTGTCGAAGAGCATACCGAATGAAACTACGTTGAACCCTATCCATCCGAATACACTGGACTGCATGATAAGGTGACCATACGGGAGCAGCATACTCCATGATTCTGTGGACAATCGAACAGTATAATGCCTTAAGAGCGTAAAAAAAAATAAATCCAAAAATAAAAATATAATCCATAAATCCAACGGCTGCACAGGCCTTTGCGGTTGTCGCACTTACATGTTCGTTGAACCGGAGTTTGCTATCAACCGTGACCCCTAGATCACGGATAGTTTCTACACGTTCCAGAACCTCTGAATGGATGGAGTATTGAAAATTTGATCGGGATTGTCGGCGGGAAAACGAAATAAATTTGCACTTTGTAGTGTTAAGTTCCATTCCGTTCTCAGTACACCACAGAGATAACTCGTCCACATCAGCTTGAAGTGCGCGGTAGTCTAGATGAGATGATATCACTTTGTAGATTTTCAGATCGTCGGCGTACTTCAGCAAACTCGATTTCAGCCGGAAGCAGAGATCATTGGAGGAGAAAACGCGTGAGTGAAATCCGTTCAGTTTGACAAACGCTCTCCGGTCAGGTAGGTACGAGCGTAGCCATTCGGTGATCCAATCAGGGAAGCCAAGATATTTGAATTTAGCAATTGCCAAGTCCAGAGGTATCTTGTCGAACGCCTTAGAGAAGTCGAAGTATATCGCATCAATCTGGTATCGTTTCTCAATTTTCGAACACAGGAAATTCACGTAGGACATCAGGTTGGTAGTTGCGGATCGCTTCTTTACGAAACCATGCTGGAACTCCGATATCAATGGTCGGGAAGCGGCATACAGAGCAGCGTGAACCAAATGCTCGAACACTTTTAGCAGAGAACATAAAATCGAGACACCTCTGTGATTCTCAACTGCATGATTGTTGACAGCTTTGAAAATCGGAGTAATCGAGGCCAGCATCCGAAAATACGCCTTCACTGAGTGACCTTTCTCTTAAAAACAGTGGTGGTATACCCCTTCGAAACTTCCCCTTTCGAAACTTTCAACTTACTCAGGGCTACCGAGATTTCGCTTTGGCTCAAAACTGAAAGCGGACAACTCAGATAACAGTCTCAGGGGAGAATGTTGGCGATGCTGCGCTAGAAACATTCTCGAAGAATTCAGCAAAACTGTCTGCTAACTCGGTGAAGGTGAAGGTGAAGAGATAGGCGAGTTCATAAATGTCATCTCGACAGGAATTCGATTAGGTTGCTTGCGACTACGTATAAACGACCAAAAGGATGACTGATTTTGTCTCGCACTCTGCTGCAAACGTTCGATGTAGCTACGAAAAGCTACGTACTGGTAGTTTGTGTACTGTGTTTCTAAAGACTGCAAGTTGGTAGGGTTTTCGGCAGTTCTAACTTTGCAATATCTCTTGCGTGCTCTACGAACGATGTTTCGGAGATGCTGTAACTCAGATGATCTTGATGTCATGTTTTGGGCGGCGGTCATATTTGTGTTCCAGTTGCGCGTAGCTTCTAGGCTTAACCCTGCCTCCGGAAAATAAACTAATTCAATTACAGAATTGTGCGTCGAAAACGTGTATTTTGGGAACACTGGTAACAGAAAATCATGCCTATCTTTCTCTTCGTAAGCTCAGGTCGAACGGATACTTCATCGAAGTGCAAAGTTCAAGCCGCACCTGATAATGATTACACTCAATATGGGCTTGTGTTCAGGTGACAAAGGGCCTAAACTGTTGCGCTTCATCAACGGGCTAAGGACTAAGGAATGCATGGTTTAACCTTGAAGAGCGTGCGAAGCTTGGAGAGAATCCCATTTCACATCTGACGAAATTCATGACCACTACACTTCTCGTTTGGTATGGAGCAACATCATTGCCGGCGAGCGTCGAGCGGGAATGGATTGTCTTTCTCAAGACAGGAGAAGGAGGAGTAATGAAGTAGTTTTCTTTCCACAAGGGCCATTCTCAGGGGACGAATGAATTGCAAAAACCAAACAATGAAGGAAGAAAGTATACTACTCCGAAGGCATCAGAAAAAGGCGAGTATCAGATCGAAAGCGATTTGGGCCTCCTGTGGGCGCACTGTCTAAACCCGGGTGGAAGAACACCCGGCTTGTGGATAGATGTATAAGCTTTCATCGCCTGGAACATCAAGACCTTAGGTAAATTTTCTAACACAGGCCATCAACCACCCCCTTATCCAGCGCAGAAAAACAACAAACAAAATACAAAATTTACTAATGGCGCTTTATCTACTGATAAGTTTTGTTCTGTCGTCAATCAAAAAATATGATGTGTTTGTGTTGCGAATGATGTGTTGGTGTGTATATGTGTGTGTGTCCCATTGCCCAAAGCTTTGGAAATGAAGGGCTCATAATTTATAGTTTGTTTTTTGTTTTGTTTTCCTCTAATCACTAACGCTACTTTGTTTTTGTTTTTCTTCCCTACAATGGAACAAGAAGTTTTTTTTGTGTTACATAATTCCACAAACGCGCGAGCGAGCACGCGCTTGTGGGTTTCAGTTGGCTCTTTTCTGGTCCACAACGATCCGTGTTTTTGTTATACACATTTTCACGCTATCCCTCTCTTGCGTTCTCTTGACTGCACCATACATATAAGTGTAAGTATGTGTGTGTTTGTGTGAGCCGTTTGTCTTCCTAAAAATTGTTTTGTTAACGCTGTAATAGTACTAGTACTTTAAATAGAATGCTTATACACAAGGGGTGAATGTGTGCATAAGATGTGGCCAAATATACAATGTTGTATTGTATACATTTTCATTCCTTGTTGTTCTTGTTGTCATAAAGATTGAGACAGAATAATAGAGACTAGCTACAGTTTTCTCAGGATCACAAAAGCGGTATTTACAGTTGCGTAGTTGCAGTTTTTGCTTTGCTTCTTGTATTGTTTTTCGTTTGTTTTGTTATCTTATTGGTTCCACATTATACAAAGGGGGTTTAGGGTAAACATTGTATCATTGGTTAGGATTGATTTCTTTCTTCGTCTTCTTCTTCTTCTCTTTATCTTTTCTTTTTTTTCTTTTTGTCGCGAGTGTTTGTGATAACATTAAAGAGTGAATATTCCTACGTTTTCTTTTGCTGTCGAAAATCAAAAACATCTAGGAATTATTATTTCGTTTGGGCCTTTTGTTTGTTTGTTTTTTTTCCAATAACATTCACATTCTATGGGAAGTTGCTACAAGATGGTTTGTTCTACAGTTTCTCGATGACTTTTCTGCTTTTTCGCTTCGTTTTTGGTGGGAAATTTAATGGTTTGTTGTTTCATTGCTTGCTTACTAGCATGAGAGTTTAAAATTCACTTCCTCTGGTGACTGTATTCATTAAAAGTTCTTCCTCCATGTATATGTACAAAAAACAGCGTTCCGTGTTCATAGCGTCGCTCCTTATTAAATGCGTAAAAGCTGCTTCCTATATTATTGATTGATATCGTTTTATAATTTGTAGTTATTCAAGGGTGAACTTGCTAGCTTTAAATGACACATATTTCGTTCTGGATTAATACATTTTTTGATAGCTTTCGCTACGATGTGTGTGTGTATTTGTGTGTAGTTCAAGTAATGTTTAGTTGCATTTTTGTTTGATTCAGCACGCGCTAACATGCGTCAACAGTAATCTCAGCATAAATGGGCATCTGTGGTTCTCTCATTCCGAAATAAAAGTGCGGTTAGCTTTCTACAAATCGAATCAATGTGTGTGTTTGTGTGTAATGTTAAAGATACGGATGGCATCTTTTCACCGTTACCCAATTCGATAGGAACGTTTTAAAAAAATGCTTGCTAGTATATTCGACCGCTTGTGTTTACAGTAAAAACAGAGAAGAACTATTTAGGAAGGTTAAGTTTCGTTTTTCTTTTTGCATTCCCCTAATATTCACACCGTATTTTTGTTCACGTTTTGGCAAAGGAATCGTTTCAATATTTATTGTTCACTTATTTCACTCAAATCAACGGAAAAATACTTTCGCCCTCACTCGCTGCTCTTCATTTTGTTATAATTTGGTTTATAATTTTTCTCTTCGTTTGATATCAGTCTCACTTATAGTTGTTGGTTTTTTAATCTTCCGCTGGTTCTCGTCGTAATGCCTAAATAATTGTCAAATTTTCGATATATCTGTGTATATATTTATGTGTTTTGGACGCTTTCGATAATCAGATATACTCAGACGGGTTAGCAGATGATACACTTATCTCAAGCAACAGAGGGAGTTTGAATGGCGCCCTTGCGAGGTGAAGCTATCTCTCTCTACAGGCTCCAGATCAAGAACAGAATCACCACCACGGAATAGGATATGTTACAAAAAGGGTTTTTTTTTAATATGTATGCCGAAGGTTTTATGATGATGGCTGCCGCTAAAGATGTGACCAAAGCAAACGCTCTGCATCATTGCGATGTTTCGTGGTTGTCTGAAAAATGAAGTGGTGAAAATGGGGGTGTTTCAAAAGAAGAAAATTTTCAACCGGTCCCCCTCCGCCCTTAACTTCTCTTATTATCGATATTGGTTGCTCTATCCGTGTCCAATCTTTCTTGGATACCAGTAGTAGAAACATTGGCATTATTCAACGCCATGTCACATGAAAGTTTCGAACTCGAGAAAATACTTCACGACCAAGGATTGACCATGAGCGCAGTTCTCCTAAGCAGTTCTCGGGCTACACCAATTCGGACCAAATTCTGCTTCATCTAGTCCATCCACCCCGCTCGTTGAGCTCCTCTTCTCCTTGTGTCCATCGGATTCGGCACAATCTTTACGGGGCTAGTGTCCAACAATGCAGCAACATGTCCCGCCCTTTCTGGATGTTCGTGGATCACTTCCGTCAACTATGCGTCTTCGAAGTCCATGGTTGTTGTTGTTGTTGTTTTTGTGGTAAACGAAGGGCACCGTTCGTGACTACTGGAACTGTAAGCGGGCAGATCTTCGTCAAAGAGTGTCTACAGAAGCGATTGTTTCCTCTGTTGAAGCAACACGAGTGTCCTACGATCTTCTGGTCGGATATAGCTCAAAGGATGTCCTAGAGTGGTACGAATCCGACTGGGCTATTATGAAGCAGGCGCTAAAATAGTTTTTTTTGCTTTCGATTTTTTCGCCTAATATTCCTTTCAAACATAATGTCAACATTTGGATCGCATCTTCTACGATTTACTACCGTACAAATGCAGACAGAGACAGAACTAGCGAAGGTTACTGAGGGGATGAGGGGATTGGATGAAAAGTATTCGATTTTACAAAGTTTGATTCGGCAAAGATCGATTCTTTGGTATCGATTTAATCAGTGTATCGATCCCTACACGTTGCCGGCGAAGCAGATGAACTAACGTGACTTGTTGAAAATCGTGCCCCGCATGTTGAAGCCCGCTCTCCGCATAACACATTTCAGCGCCACGTTGAAGAACAGACAGGAGATTCCATCGCCTTGTCGAAGTCTCAAGTGATTCCGACAGCTCACCTGAGATCCGCACACTGCACCGCACACCGTTCATCGTTGCCTGAATCAGTCTTGTCAGCTTTCGGGGAGAGCCGTGTTCGTCCATGATCCTCCATAGCTGTCGTCAGTCGATTGTATCATATGTGGTTTTCAAGTCATCGAAGATGTGGTGCATAGGAACCTGATACTCGCGGCACTTTTCGAGGATCTGCCGCAGTGTAAAAATATGGTCCGTCGTCGAGCAACCGAGCATGAATCCAGCCTGATAACTTCCCACAAATCTACTGGTGCGTACAAAATTTTGTACGCACCATTGAGGATTGTGATTGCACAATAGTTCCCACAATCCAGTATACATCGTCCCAGATCCTGACTATCAACCGGTGCATACACTCTACAAGTTTTCCCGGACCTCCATTGAAGAGCTCCGCTGCGAGGCCATCCTTATCAGCTGCTTGTGGTTCTTTAGCTGGATCACGGCCTCCTTAACTTCACCCATCGTCGGGGGTGGTACGTCGTCGTTGTTCACTGCACCGGTGTAGTCCTCCTCAACGCCGTCTCGGACTCCTGTATGCGCAATGTTCAAGTGTTCATCGTAGTTTTCCCTCCACCTTTCGATCACCTCGCGTTCGTTCGTTAAGATGCCTCCTTCCTTGTTCCTGCACGTTTCGGCCCGCGGCACAAAGCATTTGTGCGAGGCGTTTAGTTTTTTGAAGAACTTCCGCGATTATTGCCACCGTAGATCGCTTTGAAAACAGACGCTTCATGACCTTCATACCCTAGGGTATAAACATTGTGTGGATTTCAGATTGCACATTGATAACACTGCCAGCTATAACTGTCTCGTCATATTCGCCCATTCCACTATTCGTACATACCCCGATCATAGCAACCCGACGAGCGAACCTTGAGCGAACCCTGACAGCTGATCTGTGCATATCACACAGGAAATGCAGAGGTGAGATGTGTTTGCGAGTACCGGGACAAGACAGTATATCCCATGGAGCTCGGTTATTCACAAACATGTCAATTGGAACTAGTAATCAGATCCACAACCATGAGTAATCGCTCTATTCTTACCGTAGACTGGATAACTTCAATCGATCGTTCGGTGGTACTTGAAAGATCTTCAAGATGACTGTCGTTGGAATCACCAAGAGAGTCTTCAAGCACTTCAAGCTTTCGTTCGTTGTAATCTTCAAGCGTTCTTCTATGAACACAGCACGTTTTACTGCTCATGATTGTCCGTCTTATAGGCAAAGGACGTGACATGACCACTTTTTCGTTTATCTCCTTTAAAATCTGATTGAATGTAGACGTGAAAGCCAAAACCCTGTCTTCTGCGACTTGGCCGAAAGGCATTTACTATCGTGAATTCCAAGACAATCGAACGGGTGCAAATTTTTGGAAACCTCAACTGACACCGAAACAGCACGTCATGATGGACTAAGGATACCGCGACGCACATTAGAAAATATTATGGAGGCCTCTACCCAGATCGACACAGTCCGGCCACCTGCTGCCTACGTTCAACCCAGTCGTCGTGACCCTGCTGTCGAATCTGTAGTTGGGGTCCTCCAAATCGCTTTCTCAGGCAAGTACATTCTCTACGCTTAACTCTCACTTCCTGATCGCCATTCCACTTCCAGAAACTGCCAACTTTCTGACGAAACACCTGCACCACGCAGACAACGCAAAGTGCCTAGCCAATATTACCCGAGACGCCCACAACACAGTATCATGGAAGCCCCCGAACGCTTTGACCCAGTCGCGTCTCCAGTCAGCAGTCAGCACAGTCGTCCTGGACCTGTGGTCAGAAGTCGAGAGGGGGTCTTCCAAATTCCTTTTGAAAATTCAGAATCTACACGTCGTCCGAACTCAGTGGAAAATACGCTTTCGATCTATTACCAGAATGCCGGAGGCACTAACTCATGCAGCGCCGATTACCGTCTCGCCTGTTCGTCCTCACTGAGCCCTGGTTGGACGATCGCACCCATTCACATCAACTGTTCGGGCCAGGCTATGATGTCATCCGAGTTGACCGTAGTCCATTAAATGTCCGAAAAACGACAGGAGGAGGCGTTGCTATCGCAGTTCACCGAAGTTGGAGGGCGTTGAAGCTCGACAATGCCCGTTTGACTGGCGTGAAACAAGTCTGGATCTCCCCAGCATTAAACAACCGAAAGCTGTACCTTTGTGCCGTTTACATTCCTCCGGGTCGTATTCGAGACACTGCCTTGATCGAAGAACATTCTCATTCCGTGACATCAGTATTTATTGAGCACCTCCCCCTGGGATTTCAATCTACCTGGAATCAAATAGCGTTCGCTTAGTGGTTCGTGGTTTCATGCATCCTGATCCCTTGCTAACGACACATCCCACCATCATCTTCAGTCTGCTCGGCACATACAGCGCACCCGCACTTCGGCAAATTAACAACATCAAAAATGAGAATGGCCGCATGTTGGACCTCTGTTTCATTTCGCAACAAGATTATGCTCCTGTTATATCCGAGGCTCCGGCGCCACTTGTGAAACATGTGCATCATCATTCTCCCCTGCTACTGTTCCTTAATACGAAGACATCGATTACTTTCGAATCAATTATTGCTCCCGTCAATTATGCTTTTTCCAAAGCCGACATCCAAAGCATGTGCACAGCGCTATCGAGTATTGATTGGAGTGTCCTCGCAGTGCAGACTTTTCAACATATTCTCGGCTATGTGATCGACAGGCATGTTCCAAAACAGTCTTTTTCCGACAATCGTATTCCGTGGATGACAAAAGAGCTTAGACAACTGGAGACTCTAAAAAGGGGGAGCTCTCAGCCTGTATTCAAGGACTCGAGTACGTCACTCCGCAAATCGCCTTGTGCTATCGCTTAGAGAACACTACCATGGACTGAACCAAGTTTATAAGTTGCAAAGTAGAATCTCCTTTGCTAACCATCAGATAACCATACAATAACGATCAACGAAAGGAGAACGGTTTGCCTTCGTCAATGTTTTACAACGATGAAGTTGCCACAGATACCGAATGATGACTGCATCCTCAAGGCTGTGGCCAAACTGAAATCATCACTGTCAACTGGCCCCGATGGGATTCCCTCACTCGTTCTAAAAAAGTGTGCGCTCCACTCCGTCACTTATTTGGACTATCACTGTCTAGTGGTAGATTTCCACTCCTTTGGAAAACTGCGTGCATGTTCCCGGTACATAAGAAAGGCGACAAATCAAACATTGATAACACCAGGGGCATTTCAACCTTTTTGCGCCACTGCAAAGCTTTTCGAACTCGTTGTTCTGCCGCCTACGTTATTTCATTGAAAGCTACATATTAGCAACGATCAGCACGGATTCATGAACGATCGCTTCACGACTACCGACGGCTTCACGGAAGGATGCCAGACAGACGCTATCTACTTGTCAGCTGCCTTCGACAAGTTGAACCACGCAATCGCCAAGTGGCCAAGCTGGAACGCATGGGAATCTGCGGTAGTCTGCTGCAAGGAATTCAGTCTTATTTGACTGGCAGAACAAACTGGGTAAAGATTGGAGAGTTTTTGTCCTCATACTTCGCATCGCGTTCAGGAATACAACAGGGTAGCCATCTCGGTCCACTTATCTTTCTATGCCACCTCAACGACTGCATTCATATTAGAGGATCCCCGATTAATATCAGGGGTATGACTAAAACGTCAAATCCCTCATATTGCCAGTGTACCCAATATTGCTGCGGTTTACTGACATTTTGGTTCTGACAATTACTGTTGTTTACAACTCCGGTTATATAGTCAAATAGTGGCTAACTTTAAACTCCATGTTGAATGTGAACACCTCCATGTGAAACCGAAATATGAAAATCGCTTATGCAGTTAGAAATAAAGCAGCGCAATTTCCGTGATTTCAACGATTTCAATCCTCGCAAATGGTATGTTGGTAAACAAATGACGCCATATTGATTTTGATTTTGGGTAGCCTATATTCAATTTATGTCTAACCCCTGATTAATATACGCGGATGACATGAAAATTTTCAGCTAAATCAGGTCTATTGATTACGTCATGTTTTTGCAAAACAACTAGAAACGTCGTTCGTCGTTCTACCTCGCGCGGAGTGCTTTAACGACCTTGATGTGCTTCTGGACTCTAAGCCCACGTACAAGAACCATATTGCAAACATTGTTAACAAGGCGTCGAGAGAACTAGGTTTTATCTTTTGTACGACGAAATCTTTCACTGACATTTACTGTCTGAAGACTCTCTACTGTGGCCTTGTTCGCTCAATATCAGAGTACTGCTCCGCTGTCTGGTATCTGTGCAACGACGATTCATTCGCTGCGCTCTGCGCCTACTGCCATGGCGGAATCCGCATCGTCTACCCAGCTATGAAAGCCGCTGTCAGCTCATTGACATAGATACTCTGGAAACGCGTAGGAACACTGCCCGAGCCATGGAGATTGCAGATGCATTAACATCAAGAAATGACTGCCTTGAAATTCTCCAAAGGACGAATATTCTGGCTCGCCCAAGACAGCTTTGGAATTCTGCACTGCTCTGGCTTCCCATCCGGCGAACAAACTACGGTGCTTATGGTGCCATTACTGGACTGCTGCGAATATCTATCTTTGATTTTAATTTGATACGTGAATGTTTTAAGTGAAAATTTTTAATGTTTTTCAGAACTAGACAGCACATTTAGGCAAGCAAAATTTATTATGGTAGATTATTTAAAAAAACAAAACTAGATGTTAAGCTTACCATTAGGGCTCCGAGCCTGTTGGCGAATGGATGTAAATTTAAATGTAAATGTAAATGTAAATGATTTCACTTCATTGTTTTGCGGTTTGCCAAACTGATATTGTCCGGGAAAATTTTGATGCCGAAGTCCGGCTATGTCAACGGAAGTCTACGGAGAGTTTCCAGAAAACACCCGCCGCTTTTCTGTTTTAATGAAGAGATCCATTCAAAATCCGAAAGGTCGATTGTACATTATATGAACCGAATTGAGCTTCGTGGCGTCGACGATCATCATCATTATCCTCGTTGAGCCCAAGACCATTGTTTTCTGTATTGTACGAAAATGTTGTCTCAAATGTTCTCGGTCCATGGCCGCGCCCTTCAGCCATGTAGCCTGCACTCCACCATAGATGATACACAATATCTTACGTTCAGAAACAGCAAGAGCGCGTTGATCCTCCGCGAGCATGGTCCTTGTCTTAAGGTCGTAGAGGACTACCGATCTGATCAGTGTCTTGTAGATTGCTAGCTTCGTGCGAGGGCGAACTTTATTCGAGCTGAGCGTCTTCCGAAGTCACCATCAGCAAGTCAAAGTACACGCACTTATCAACCACCTCGAGTTCATCACATGCCCAAAATCCCATCATCTTTTCATGAGTCTCTTCGAGATTCATAGGGACTCGAGAGTATATACTCGATACTCGAACAATATACATTACTCAATCCACTGTCGCCCTGACGAACCGCGTAAGTTTATCCGGGAGACCGTAATCGTGCATAATTTGCCGTAACTGGTCTCGATCGATTGTGTCGTAAGTCGATTCGAAGTCGATGAACAAATGATGTGTGATCAGATTGTTGTAATGTCAACGATAGGACTATTTTAACCAGCATGAAGTTGTAGATTTATGCTTTTGGCTTTAAGTCTTGTCCTCCACTATATTCGGGGTTCTCGTTGGAAAGGATTATCTTAGACTCCTGAATCCTTCAATAAACATACACATTATGGATGACAACGGCTTTCAATTTAAATTTCGGATCCAGCACGACTCCAAGGTCAGTAGCTTTTTCAACCCTTCCAAGCAAAACACTGTCGATGCAGTAGTCAGCAACGGACTTTTCGAACGATAGAACGTCATAACGGAGCACTTCGGTACGCTGATGATAAGTTTATTCAGATGCCAGGCATGAAACGGGCTGATCAGTAGAGGTGTAGCTCTTGGACTGAGTAAGAATTACTTCGCTGACGATTATTTCAAACAGCTTGGGCGCAGCCGACACACTTGTAATTCCACGATAGTTTCTAGACCCTATTATATTAATCGAATCGAGAAGTCGATACAATCACTATCACTTTCACAACTAGCAAAATTTCGTATTTGTAAATCGAGATAATTTCTTGCCGAACTCGAATTTCATGTGTTGCAATTGCATATATCAAGGGGTTTCTGAAATGTTTCCCAAAGGAAAATATCAGGGACGCAAACAAAAACAAATAATTCTCTGAAGACATGCAACAAGCGAACCAAACCATCGTTGAGTGAACGGGTATAGATGACAGAAATCGGCGCGGCTAGATCAATAGCGCAGCGACAAAACAAAACCGATGGCATGCGATCAGGACCCGGTGAAAGCGAACTTTTAATTTTTTTTTGCAGCAGAGCTACCAACGTTGAATGGTGAAACCACATTCGGAGGCCATCACATGAACATTTTGACAGTCATTCAGGTAGGTCCAGTCAAGTGTGGGAAGGTAATAACAAATTGCATTGTAGTCGATTTTCCCAAAATCATGGGTGTGCTCAACGACAACAGGATACCTATCGTTGGACCGGCACGTACGAGGTACTGGAAGATATATTTATAACGGTGGATGGTGCAAATCTGAGGGTAACAGTGCTACTGCAGCTATTTTGACGATTACATTACAGTCGTTTGAGCAAAAACAAAATCAAAAGTTCGATCCAAATGACTTCAATGCGAATTGACTTGACTCAAATTCAGAAAGTCTATTCCATCGATCAGAGCAGCACTAGACCCAGATACCGTGGAGGTTCTCGCTGGGCAACTCACAGAGGTTTTCGAACATGCTATGGACTTTCCTTGCTATAACTCAATGTGGCACTAAATGATGTTGCGGAAGACTCGTCTCGTGAAGAAGATGAATTCGTGAAAATTTCAGCGACTTCGAACTTCTAGTCCAGAAACGCCAATCGCTTTGGTGCAGAAGATTCAAAGCATAGCCAATCAAGCTAGGGATGGAAGCATGCACTTTCAGGCAAAACTGTTGGAAACGACAAATCATGCAGCCATCCGAACGTCGATTGCCGTGTGATGGGGTAGATTTCAGGCTGATACAATCGATGACGCATACGTCTTCGTCAAACTCCAACTTCTGCGGGAACGTGACGTTCAACCTTCTTTGGAAGGCTATTCTGGCAATCAAAAATTTACTGAAGCAGTGCCCGCGGAATTAATGATGATTGTGCTTAAGGATGATGTAACAAATAGCTTTCGTGGCGCCCGAGAGATAACTTCATCTGCCAGAGAGAGCAGCCGCGGAGTTTGGAAGTTAGAATTTCTGGTTACCTTAGTGTGTGTGTGTGTGTATGTGTGTGATGAGGTGTTTGCATATTTTGTGTGCAATTGGAATTAATCTAGTGCAACACATTAGCAGTTCAGAATCTGATCTACGAAGGAAGTAGTAATGTGATTTGCCGCCTTATCATCGCAACGAGATGGCAGAGAAGGAGGACATGCAATTGACTAACCGTTACACTCTAATCATCTAATAGAATTCTTGCTCTACCAAGAGAATCATTTGTTCAGCAGAGGAGGGAAAACTAACAAAACCGTAGGCCAATTTTCGCTTCTCATCAATATTACTAGCACAAAATAAACTTCACAATTTTTTGTTTCTTGTTTTGAAAATGGAGGACACTTTTTGGATTTCGCAAACATTGTGGACACTAACGAAAGTCATTCTCCTTGTTTCACTTCGATGGACTCAATTGTTCGATCTTAAATGTCTAATCTACTTGTTGTTTTTTTGTTTTGAATTTGTTAGCTGGAAGGTTATTTCAAAATTTGACGGACACTAACACTGTGCATATGGGTGCTGGTTCTTTTTTTTCTTATTGCAGTTGTCGTGCTTTCATTAGTACATGTTTAGGAGAAGTAATCGTTGAGTTACCTACTAGTGGAAATTTCGAGCTGTTCAAATACTAATCAACCACAAAGTTTGAATTTTGCCCATAATTGTACTTGGGAGTAAGGAAGTGCAGCTTTAAAAACCGCCAAACTGGAGGGTTAAATGTTGGCTTCTTACTAACAGTTACTGTCGTTTGGCGAAACTTGTCGCTTGCGTCGAGAATTGGAATTTAGTTTCATCAATATGGTGGACATTGTGTTTATCTAATTCAAGTATGCATTTCTACTATTGTTACTCAGTTATATAAAAACAAATACAGTTTGGAGAGAAATACATTCCAGTTAATCGCGACGGATGCTGTTTGATGGATAGTGTTTTTTTTCGTCTTCTATCAATTAGCTGATGTTCTACAATAACAATAACTGTTCAATGCAAAGTGCGCTGTTGTTTGATGTGTTTCTCTAATTTTGTGTGTGGTGTACCGAAAATGCGGCACAATATTCGCTACTGTTGCTCCGAGTTGGGACGAAATTATCATTTATATGCCGCAATTATTACAACTAGTGTTCTTCTATTTACGAAAAATGATGGATGGATTTAAAAAATCTTTCTTCCGCCGGTTGGCCTCGAATGTACCACATCAAACTGTGGTTATATCAGTGGGTGGATGTGTGTTATACACACGCTCCACTTGCTCTGGACGCTACGAAAAATTATTTTTGACTCCCCTGCGGCAGAAACAATTGTTTACTTCAACCGAAACTAGTAACAATTCGCTCATATGTTTTTTGTTGCTGCTGGAATGGAGACCCAAAATTCATATCACGCAAAACAGACAGACTTTCCCTAACCTATGGGTGGTGTTTGGATGGGCTCTTATTGTTAGAACTGGAAATTCCGACTGTTTCGTATCGCGTTGTTTGCTCATTTCCTTGTAAATCTTAAAACCTAAAACCACTCATCTCTGCAGGCATAATTTGCTCCTGCTGTTGCTACACTCTGCCATTACCACTATTTTTTGTTTTAATATTTTCTAGTTGGTGCCTAACGTGCGACTCGAATAATCGTTGGAGTTTCTTCTTTGCTGTTACCAATTCCCTGGTTGTTGACCCTATACTGTACACGTCGGCATGGTTCACCGATGTAGAAACACTGCCGTCAAAGGCGTCGAATCACAGCCCATTGAATGACTAACTCGCGGATATGACGACGTTTGAGCGTTTCAATTTGAACTTGATCGTATTAAAGAGGCTTTACAATTTAGAACGTTTCAAATTTAATGTATTCCAACACCATGATGTCGATCCTAAATAGTTTGATCCTGTTCCTAATTCTTTGATTTGCTAATTATTCAGCACTTTGCCATGTCAATGGCATTACGTCGATGTTCAATTGTTTATTTCTCTAGTTTTCGAGTTATCCAATTTGTCAGTTCTTCGCATTACAATCCTTCTTCATTCACAAGTTATCACTTCTTCTCACTTGATTGCTCTCCAAGATCAAAACGACACAAACGCAGGCGTAGACATTGAGAAATTAAACGACAATTCTCATTTTCCCAACTTTTCAATGTTCAGACTATGCTCAAACAGGTTTCAAGTATCCACGATCCGGCAATTGTTCAATTCACGCATGATTATTACTTTCTGTCTTCAATTTTCGAGTTCTTTTGGGTGTTAATTGTGTAATTTTTGTGTTTTACTTATAAGTTTTAAAATTAGCTCAATATTTCACTATTTCAAATTCTTTTCACTTCAAACAAAGTTATTTATTTATGCTTGTAGTCTTTGAAATGTATTCCGACAGTAAAGAAAATGCACAATCACAAGGTTGAGTTTGAATCACAACAAACAAGTGCTCCCACACCCGCTCTCGTTCTTACTCTTTCTCTCTAGCTTCAATTGAAAATTAAACTAAATCTCTGTTTGAGGGTCTTTTCAAGCATCAATCCGAGCTTCAACTCTAGCATTCAATTGGGCTTCACCTATAGCCTCAACTGGAGCTACAACCGTGCTTTTACCAGAGCTTTTGTCCCCAATATGAAATTCAACACGAGCTTCCACTTGATCACCTCACACTCAGTCTCAATTCCGAACTCGAACTCGCACTCTAATTCGAATTTGGGTTCGACCTCGAACTCGAACTCGAAATCGAAATTGAAATCTAATTCGAGCTCGAACTCAAACTTGAACTCGAATCCGAGCCCGAGCTCGATTTCAGATTGACAGTCTGCTCTCGGGTTTGCATCGGACTCTCAGAAATCGGAATTGAACTCGATTCCGAACTCAGATTATTAGTCTGGAATCGAACTCGAATTCCAGCAAAATCCAACATTGAGCTCAGAATAATAGTTTGAATAATAGTCTTAACACGAACTTCAACTCGAATTTAAATTCACAGTCGCACTCGAACTCAAACTCGAACTTGAATTCGAGCTCGATTCCGATTCCAAACTCAGATTATTAGTCTGGAATCGAACTCGGATACCACCAAAATCCAACTTTGAGCTCAGAATAATAGTCTGAATTTGAGCTCCAACTCTAACTCGAAGTCAAACTCGAATTCGCACTCGTAATCGAACTCAGATAAACAATCTTAGCACGAACTTCAACTCGAATTTAAATTTACAGTCGCACTCGAACTCAAACTCGAACTTGAATTCGAGCTCAGAATAATTCGAATTCCAACTCGAATTCGTACTCGGGCTCGAATTCGAAATCGATTCCGATTCCGAACTTAGATTATTAGTCTGGAATCGAACTCGAATACCAGCAAAATCCAACTTTGAGCTAAGAATAATAGTCTGAATTTGAGCTCCAACTCTAACTCGAACCCAAACTCGAATTCGCACTCGTAATCGAACTCAGATAAACAATCTCAGCACGAACTTCAACTCGAATTTAAATTTACAGTCGCACTCGAACTCAAACTCGAACTTGAATTCGAGTTCAGAATAATCTGACCTCGAACTCGAATTCGTACTCGGGCTCGAATTCGAAATCGAATTCGAGCTCGAACTCAAACTTGGACTCGAATTCAGATTAACCGTGTAATCCCGCTTTTCCGTCGGATACTCGGAAATTGGGCTCGAACTCAGATTAACAATCTGGTCTCTAACCCGAATTTCAACTCAATCACACACTCGCTCTCGAACTCAAAATACGAGCCTGAACCCAGATTGATAGTCTGGAATCGTACTAGAATCTCAGTTCGAGCTCGCACTCGAACGCGATCACTCCTACTCATTTTCGAACTTCCAGCTTAGAATAATAGTCTGAACTTGAACTACAACTCTAACTCGAACGCGAACTCTAATTCTGACTGAAACTCATACTCAAACCTGATTTCAAACACAAATAAACAGTTTCAACTCAAACTCCAACTCGAATTCGAATTCGCATTCGCACTCGAACTAGAACTCGAACTCATATGAACAACCCGAATTCCAACTCGCTCACATACTCGCACTCGATTTCTAATTAAAAATTAAAGTCTGAGCTCGAACTTGAACTCGAATTCCGAACTCAGATTAATAGTCTGGAATCGAACTCGAATTCCAGCAAAATCCAACTCGTTTTCTAACATTGAGCTCAGAATAATAGTCTGAAGTTGAGCTCCATCTCTAAATCGAACCCGAACTCGAATTCGTATTTGTACTCGAACTCAGATAAACAATCTCAACTCGAACTTTAACTCGAGTTCAAATTCACAATCACACTCGAACTCGAATTCGAACACGGGCTCGAATTCGGACTCCGAACTCAGATTTATTGTTTGGAATCGAGCCCAAATCCCAGTCCGAGTTTGCCCTCAAATCCGAGCTCGCATTCGAGCTCCAACTCATTTTCGAACTTTGAGCTTAAAATAAAAGTCTGAATTTGAACTCCAACCCTAACTCGAACTCAGAATAATTTGAACTGGAAAACGAAGTCGAACTAGAAATCGAACTCAAACTCAGAATCTAGTTTAGATTTGTATTCTCATTAAAAATTCTTGAATTCTTCAATTTCGAACTCAGAATAGTCTGACTACAAACTCTAATTCGAGCTCAAATCCGAACTCAGAATGGAAGTCTGAACTCGAGCTCGGTTTCGAGCTTAGCAGCAATAGTCTATCCTCAAACTCTAACTCGAATTTAATTTCGCACTCAGAGTAATAGTCTCAATTCGAGCTCTGAATTCCACTTGAGCTCTCACAATCTAAACTTGAACTTAAAATCGAACTAGAACTCGAATTCCAATTCGAACTCAGAATAATCTGAACCCGAACTCAAACTCAAACTTGCACTCGAACTTTAATTCGCACTCGATTTCAAACTCAGAACAGTATTCGAACTAAAAATAATCTGAATTCAAACTCTCAAACACGAACTTCAACTCGCACTTGAAGTCGATTTCGCACTGATAATCGTTTGAATGCGAACTCAAAATCGCGCACTCGAGTTCGAACTCAGTAAATAGTTTAATTGATTCAATGAAAAGTTTAAACTCTAACTCCAACTCGAACTCAACCTCGCACTCGATCCTGAATTCGAATAGGAATTTCGAACTCAGTCTGGCTTCGATCTTGAAATCGAACTCGAACTCGAGAATGATCTGAGCCCGAACACAAAATCGACCTAAAATTCGAACTCAGTATATTATTCTAAATTGAAACTAGCATGAACTTGAACTTGAACATGAACGACAAAGTTGACTCGCACTCGATCTCGGACTCGAATTGGAACTCAGTCTGTCTTCGAACTTGCACTCGAACTGGAAATTGGACTCGTAATTGGACTCGAATAATCTGAACTTGAACTGAAATTTGATTTCGAATTTGAACTCAGGATTGAGGGGCTTAGAATGAAAGGGATGTAAGTGATTTGATCGATTTCTCTACATCGACTCTCTCTTTTGCTCATAACTTAGCTGCAAATACATTCCCAGCTGTATTTGACAATGTGAAGATAGATCAGAACCTCATCTATCGGATTCTATAGCAAACTAAAATTGGAACGTTTTTGCAGTTGAGTTATTAAATAAAGAAAAAAATGATGAAGAGAAATCGATCAAGTCACTTCCACTCCTTGCATTCTAAGCCCCTCAATTATATTCTGAATTGGAAGTAGATTCGAAATCGAACTTGAACTCAACCTCGCATTCAATCTCGGACTCGAATTAGAACTCAGAACTCACACTCGAACTTGCTATCAAACTCGAATTCGAAATCAGAATAATCTGAGCTCGAACTCTAATTTGCGTTGAACACAAAATAGTATTCTATATTTGAAGTCGCACTCGAACTTGAACTCGAGATTGAATTTGAACTCGAACTCAACCTTGCACTCGATCTAGAACTTGAATTGGAACTCAGAAATCAGTTTGACCTCGAACCCGAACTCTCACCTCGAACTCGAACTCAGTATAATTTGAACATGAACTCAAACTCGAATTTGAACTTAGAATAATCTGAATTCAGAACTGTGGAGACGATCTGGCGTAGTGGTAACATCCGTACCTAAAAATCACCAGTTTAATTCTCAATCCCGACTTCTTCCGAAATGAAAGTAAAGTGAAGTCCTCACTCGCACTCGAACTAGAACTTGGAATGGAAATTGAATTCGAGCTCGAACTAAGAATAATCTGTACTCGAATTGAAAGTCGAACTAGAACTCGAACTCAGAATAATCTGGATTCGAACTCAGAATAATCTGAACTCGAAATCGAACTTGAACTCAAACTCAACCCCGCACTCGATCTCGAGTTCAAATTTGCACTCAGAACACATTATAATGTCGAACTCTCACTCGCAATAATCTGAGCTCGAACTAAAAGTCGAATTAGAACATGAACCCGAACTGAGAGTAGTATCCTAAACGGGAACTCGCATTCGAGCTTCAACTCGAAATCGAACTTGAACTCGAACTCGGACCAAACCCCACACTCGATCACAAACTTGAATTGGAGCTCTAAACTCACTCTAACCTCGAACTCGAACTCTCACTCGCACTCGAACTTCCACTTGAAATTGAACTTGAACTCGAACTCGAATTTGAATTCGGAATAACCTGAACTCACATTCAAAGTCGAACTGAGCTCAGAACAATTTGAACTTGAACTAAAAATCAAACTAGAAGTCATTCGAATCCGACCACAATCGAACATCAACTTGAACTCGGACTTATCTCCGTACTAGATCTCGAACTTGAATTGAAACTCGAAATCCAGTCCAGCCTCGAACTTGAACTCTCACTGGCACTCAAACTTCCCCTCGAACTTGAACTCGAACGCGGATTCGAGCTTGAGCTCATAATAATCTGAACTAGAATTCAAAGTCGAATTAAAACTCGAACTCGATCGCTGATTCAAACTCGAGCTCAAAATAGTCTGAACTCGAATTTTACCACAGAATAATCTGAGCTCGAACTAGAAATCGACTAAGGCCTCGAATCCGAACTCAGAGTAGTATCCCAGACGGAAACTCGCATTCGAGCTTCAACTCGGAATCGAAATTAAACTCTCATTCGCACTCGAACTTATACTTGAACTTGAACTCGAACTCGAACTCGAATTTGAATTCAGAATAATCTGAACTCGAAATCAGAAATGAACTAAGATTCGAACTCGAACGCGGATTCGAACTGGAGCTCAGAATAATCTGAACTTGAACTCAAACTCGAATTTCAACACAGAATAATCTGAGCTCGAACTTGGATTCGGATCCGAACTCAATAATCTCGAACTCGAAATAGTATTCTGAACGCACTCGAACTCAAATCCGAGCTCGAACTAGAATTCGAACCCAGAATAATCTGAACTTGAACTTGAAGTCGAGCTAGAACTCGAACTCGAATTCGAAGTCAGAATGGTATTCTGAACTTGAACCGCGAATTCGCGTACTTGTTCGTGTTCTTTGTTAATTGTCAATTGAATCACCATTTTGTCGAATGACATTCCGTTATCGAATTTGCATTTTGTTTTCTCAATAGTTTTCCAATTTTTAAATTTCCAATTTTCTTCATCCCAATTCCTCATTCAAACACTATTAATTCTGTGATTATGAAATGTCGCTAAACTTTGGCGATTTTAACTATTTATTAAATTATTTAATGCTTTATACAACATTGGATAGTTATTTTTATAAGTATTAGAAACTTAAACTCATCTGAAATGGTTTAGAAAAATTCGCCGATCGCGCAAAAATAGTCATTCAACGAGCTGCAATGATAATCATATTTCAGTGGTTCCGTTATTGTATATACAAAATTACACCTTGTTTTTGTGGCGGTAAAAAAGGTGTTCCCAAAAAACAATCGATTGACATTTGCAAATAAAAAAAAAAGTCTTAACATCTTTTTGTTTTCGAATTTTAAAACCTAAACTCGTCTAAACTAACAGAAAGAAATAGTGCACGCTAGCTAGTCTCTTTTGATGCTTTTTTTTTGTTTTCTATGCTCAAACAAATATTTTCTAAAAACGTAACCAAAAGCAGTAAAGAAAAAAAATCAAATAAAAACCAAACATTCTCCGGTTCATATCGCTGCTGCTCTTACAATATACGGAAATCAACAAAACAATTCAAACATAATTGGCATATGGGTAAAACAAAATTCTCTTTTTTTTCTCTCCGAAACTGTCTCTTTCGATGTTTCTCACCATCATCATGGAGGAGGAGTGTCTCTCATCTTCTTACTTTTTGCTTCCGCATGGAAAATTAATTTTTAATTTTAATTAATTTTTTTTACTATTTCAAAAAAACGCTATTAAACAATTGATAAAACCGATTTTTTTAAATTTCCTACTGCCGACTTTCTCTCTCTCAGTTGGAATCTCTTTCAGAGATACAACAATCACCGTTCGTCGTCCTTGACTTGAATTATTTTCTTTTTTTGTTTGTTTGTTTGATTTGTTAGCTAATTCTGTGGCACTAATGTTTAAGTTCTGTCTGACGAATCGACGTTTATGAATGCGCGCACGTGTGTGTGTGTGGGTATGTGGATGTGTGCGTCCGTGCGCTTGCACTTGCGTATGTAGGCAGACTCTGAGTACTTCTCTCATTCCGTTTCTTCTCTTTGTATCTCGATACATATCGCGTATGTCTGTGTATATACGTGTATATACGACGAGTGCATATCCGATATGCGGACTCTCACTCATTCACTTTTGTGTGTGTTTAGATTGCCTAAATTAAACAACTATTAAATTAATTAAATACCCACTATTTCCGTATCTTTCTGTTTTCTCTTTCCGCACTGTTTTCTCTCTTGTTCTCGTTTGTTTTCTCAGTAGTATATACGCGGCCCCACAAATTATATAGCTTAGTAATTGTTGGCTGATTTTCAAGGTAACTGCCGCACATTGCCCGACTTGAGTACCGTGTTTGTGTGTGTATGTGGTCGAAAATAACATAAAGAATATATCACGAGTTCGAATGCTTGTTCTTCACGTACTTCAAAAACAACCTTTCGGTATTCTCTATGAAGTTATTCATATACATTATATTAGTGTTTCTTTTCTTGCTTTCTTTGTAGGGGCAACAATTTGTCTTCGTTCGATTTTCAAACAAAAGAAATTAAAAACGAGAAAACTTAGAAAAATAATTCAAAAACTCTACTAGAATAACATATTTTTCTTTTTTTTTCTTAGTGAACTCTTTCATGTCCCTTCTCTTCCTTCCCCTGGCTGTTCACTTTCACTCCCGCTAACATTCATTTAACTATTTAAGTTTCATAAACTCCTAAAATTATTTTAAAGAAAATCCTTAGAAATCAATTCATTTGATAATGTCTCTCACTCTCTCTTGCGTGTGTGTTTGTTTTTTCTTGTTGTATTTGATATATATATATATATATATATATATATATATATATATATATATATATATATATATATATATATATATATATATATATATATATATATATATATATGTGTGTGTGTGTGTGTGTGTGGATGCGTTGTGTTATGCTGCTTGACGTTTCCTCCTTCTCCAACAGTATACGTGTTTCGTATTCCGATGTTCGATTATTGGCATTGCCCGCTAGCCAACATTATTTAAGGCGGAAGTGTGTATGTGGAAGTCACTTCCCCGCTTTCACTTCGTTCTCATTCTTACCCGATGTGTTCAGGCCATCTCATGAGTGAGTCTCCTACTTCCTTGAACTTCATTGTGAGCTTGAGTGTTCACCTGGATACGGGTCATCATAATTGAGGGAAATGAGAACCGAATGAGCACATATCATTGCGAGTCATGAGAGATTTTTCGATTTCCTAGATGGAACCGCTTTGCTGATGAGGCTCTGGTTTACTGCACAAGATCCAACTGATCCGGTTCGATCCGCCGGATCGATTAAATTAGGTTCTCCTTGGCTGACTCTAATTGCTAAACAAATATTTTTTAAAAAGGTAACAAAGGATTGCTTGCCGCTACTGCTGCTGCTTCTGTTGCTGTCTGCTTTCCGGTAATAGTTTAGTATGAAAAGCAATGGTTTGGCGCGCATATTAACACTGCTGTGGAAACCATGGGTATACACACTCTTCTAGTAGCTCAGATTCAATGTGTTTGGTTGTGTTTGATTTACTGAATGATGAGCCGCCGAGAGAGAGAGCAGTGGAAGTGGTTCCACTGAAGTGCTCGGGGTCCAGCGCGCCGCCGCCCAGTGCTGCTCTGTCTTACTCGCTTAAGGTTTAGGTTTCTCTCTGTGTTTTGAGTTAAGTTTACAGTATGTCATCAACATACGAATTGCGACGGGTGCTGCTTTACAGGCTTCAATAATCGTCAGTAATTCTCCTGCGGCCGACACAGTCCGTTGGTAATGGCGACATCGTAATCGTGCACAAGATGCTTGATATGAGATAGCTTGCTGTGTAAATAGTTGAACCTGTTGTTGAAAAGAAAAACAACATTCAATTAGTGGCTGTCGGAGAAGCTGAAGGGGGTGATCTAGAATACCTTTGCTTCGTTTCCTGAAACCGTATATCCTTTATGCTCTCGTCGTATTCCCTAATGATTTTCCGTTGAATTTCCTGTAAATAAGATAAGATAAAAAACGGTAAGTATATTGATTAGTTTTTTATTAAAGAGGCTTTAACCTATAATGTCCATTCACCTCAAATCTTGAAAAAGGTTTATTAGAAGACGTTCATCTATTTTAGAATGGGAAAAATAATATCGTACAGTCAGAAATAATTCAGACTTTACAAGACCAACGCTTTACAAGTCACTTGAAAATGAACGTACTGCACTTCATCTTGCACCTTATTCACTCTGGCTTCATATATTGCTGCTCTCTTTTCACGCTGAATAAAGAAAATGTCTCTCCTTCTTCTTGAACGCACTCATCTCTCTTCATATTCACTCGTTCACACGAAGCAATTTTTCTAATCGTCATTTTAAGGCGAAGGTGGAAGCTAGCCACAAATGACTGCCACAATGGCGCTCATTTCTTTCATCTCTCGCCCTCACCCCTCGCCCGGAAATCAATAATTTTGCGAAAATGATCGTTTTCGCACACTTCCCATCAAGTAATATCAACCAAAATCTAATCGATAACTCACAAGATATTCAATTTTCATCTGCCGTCGCAATGTATAGTGAAAAACGTCGTAAAACTCGAGCTAGTGCTCTGAAAGTTAACTTTTCATTTTTCAATTTTCCGCGATGGTTTTGTTTGTATTAGTGAAAGCATCGTTATTTTTTCGACACTGATGCCAGACAACATCATCGAAACAGCTATAAAAATCACTCAATAAAATGTTATTCCTGAGTCACAGCGTTTCATGTCATCAAAATCAATAGAATAAAATTTTGTTGATATCAATACAATTATTATCTTTACGTTTAATGGGTCTATAAGGTAAGTTTTAGCAACTCTAACATTGGGTAAGAAAATTGTATTGCAGAGCTCGAAACACTGCCACGGCCGCCTATGCTTTCAAAGACAGTAAACGGAAAAGGATTACATTCAATCAAAATGCCTCGGCCAACGAAGAGAAGGGTTAAGGCTCTACAACGTGAATATGTGAAAACAATACGATCGACGAAGGAAAATATTAAGAAATTATCAACATCGAGTTATTCATTTTCATGACATAAAACGCTATTACTCAGGAATAACATTTTATTGAGTGGTTTTTATATCTGTTTCAATGATGCTGTCTGACATCAGTGCCGAAAAAATAAAGATGTTTTCACCAATACAAACAAACCATCGCGGAAAATTGAAAAATGAAAAGTTAACTTTCAGAGCACTAGCTCGAGTTCTACGACGTTTTCCACTATACATTGCGACGGCAGATAAAAATTTAATATTTGGTGAGTAATCGATTAGATTTTGATTAATATTACTTGATGGGAAGTTCGGCTGAAAAGTTCATAAGGTAGACGTCTAGATAGCGCCTCTTGCAAAAAAAACTACTTGACTATTACAAAGCACCATCTTTCAATGGTTACATGACAAAATTTGACAGCAATCGGTCGATTGTTTCGTGAGTTTCGTGAGAACAATTTATACACTTTTATACACAGTTTGTGGCTGTGTGATCACTCAGATTCGAAAACGTTTCGAGAAATGCTTATCGAAGCTTTTTCGCCGGAAATCTAGGATTTGGTTTGGCTCCTCTAACCGGCGTAGTTATAGAAAATTGCAGCGTGACAATCATGTGGAAAATGATTTGAAAAATTGTAAAACTGGAAACGTCCTCGCCCCTAGCGACTATCACTATCACTGCTATCATTTATTCCCGGTGATGAAACAGGCGTTCGGCGGTCAACGATTCGATGACACTGAAGGAATTCGTGACGCAGTTACATCGTACTTCAAAAAGTTGGACGCTACGCACCTCGCGCTCGGAATAGAATAACTTGTGCCACGCTATGAAAAATGCCTCGAACGTTACGGCGATTATGTAGAAAAATACGATCGATCGTATATGGTACTACTGCCAAAATTTCATATTTAGTACCCTATACAATATTTTCCATACAGCCGGTGATTTGGTTTGTGTGCACGTTTTACCCTTTGGAAATATAAAAAAATATTTTTTTGTACCGCGCAACACTGAGAAAAAATCTGAAAAAATCACACATATCTAGAAAAGCCGTAGGAACACATTTAAATATGAATTAGAGTAGTATCGAATCTCTAAATAAAAAAAAAATCAATTTTTTTTTGTAGTTCTTCAATTCAGTATTTTTTTCAAATGTTTATCTCGAAGCTTTTGAGGGTGGCGTGAAATAAACGAAAAAGTACGTTTTTCACTATTGATCCTATGATAAGCCACATAGGGGTTCAAAAAACCGCCAAAATTTCTGATTTAATATCCTATACAATATTTGCCATACAGCTAGTGATTTGGTTTGGGGGCACTTTTTACTCCCTTACCCCCCAGGCCCAACTTTTCTTCTTCTTCTTCTTTTTGACTTTAATAGGGTTTAAACTTTTCAGTTCATTCGCCTCTTCGGTTTTCAAAACTTCATCAAAACTTTGAGCGCTTTGAGGCACCCCTAAATCGTGTCCGATTGAGCTGAAACTTTGCAATGCTCATTTTTTTGGGCCAATAAACAAAATGTGCATGGTTGGTTTTTGAAATTTGACATGACCATTTGCGCTGCCACCCTAATATACAGTATGCAAAAAAGTTAAGTCGTTAGTTAGGTTAAAGTGTTATTAGTGTGTATTCTGCCACTTTTTCGAATGTAAACATTGTGCCTAGCTGTCGTTTAGCGCTTTTGAAGTTTTCGTGCTCAAAATTTCACTTTCGTGTTCAAAATTGGAAGTTATTTGTTGCAAAATTCCCAAAAAAGCATAAATTTCGATCACCACCCGAAATGTGATTATTAAACATCACAAAACTGGCAAAAGCTACCGTGATATTGCCGATATTGTCTAGCATCACAAAGATACGGTCCCTAGGATTGTGCAGATGCACAAAAAGCGTGGTTCTATCTTACCAGCTAAGCGATTGGGACGTCCTTCACAGACAACTGGCCGAAATGACAGAGGTATCGTGAACAAGGCGGAGCTTGACCAGGGTCTATCAGCTCCGAAAATTGCGAAGCAGAGTGAAAGTGAGTTTTCCATTCAACTGACATCACAATCCGTACGAAATTGTCTTCATAAGATAGGTCTATCATAAAATATCAAAACATGATTGAACACAAGAAAATGGCGGCGAACCGGTGAAAGTTCGAAAAAGGAGTGTTTGCGGCCTACAGTCAAGCATGGCGGTGGTGAGTTACTTTACCAACATTAATTTTTTACCCAACTGAGCCTGACTTTGGTGCAGGTAGAGTCTTGGTGTGGGAATCTATGGCTAATAATCATGAAAGTGGGATTTTCAAAAAAAAATATTTTGATGCCAAATGTTTTTAAATTGCATGAAACGTCGATATTAACACCAGGTTTACGGACGTTTCTTATATACCTATCTCTACGAACACGCGTCATGATAGTTGATAGTTTTGTTTCTTATCACAAAATACACTTTTGAAGAAAAAAGACTTCAATATATATTTACCTCGATCAATGGATAAAAGTCATTACAAGAAATAAAATAAAAATGCAATTTTTAAAATTTTTAAAATGCAATTTATAATTTTCCTTATAAAATTCGAAATGCGTCAAATGACGCGTCCCGTAAATCTAGTGTTAAGAATCTGTGCTGAAGGGCACAAATCGAAGCTTGACGTAGAATCGATGAAAATGTTTTTTAATTTAATTCTTTTAATTGTTCGGAAATTCGTATATTTATCTAATTAAATATTCCCAATGGTCACCCTAAAAAGAACCGTTTATGTTTGTGGTGTTCTTCAAATAGGATATAAGAGTTGGGTTGGTAGAAATATTTAGGAACCATTAGGAAAAGAAGATTTGCGAAGAGGAATCGAGGAAGCGAAGTGAACTCGCTTATTTTCCCCAAACATTTTAATTGGGGGGGCTCAGAATTCAAGGGGTGTGAGTGACTTGATCGATTTCTCTTCATCAACATTTTATTTAGTTAATAACTCAACTGCAAAAACGTTCCAATTTAAGTTTGCTATAGAATCCGGTAGATGAGGTTCTGACCTATCTTCCACATTGTCAAATACAGCTGGGAATGTATTTGCAGCTAAAGTATGACCAAAAGAGAAAGTCGATGTAGAGAAATCGATCAAATCACTAACACCCCTTTCATTCTAAGCCCCTCAATTTCTAATAGAAATCAAAGATGTAGTTCCACATCAAAAGAAAGCTTCCCGTTTTTAGAGAACAGCCCCCATCAACCCGATATTTACCACGAAAAATTCGAACCCTACCTTGTATCGCCTCTCGTTATGCCGCTCCATCTGCAGGTCCTCCTCCAGTTGGGCAAACTTCCTCGACACGCGCTCAACGATCTCGTGCAGCCGGCGGTACTCCTGGAAATCGTTGTCGAATTCAGTCTTATATTTCCGACGCTGTTCCACCGTGGTGATTCGCGTAAACTGGTCACTGCAAATGGACACATAGAAAATTTCTTAGCCTGGTGGTACACACCCAAACGGCAAGTACTTGTTTCGACGGGCGCACCTAAAGTCGTCCTTCAGATTTTTGACCTTCTTCGAGTCCTCCCGGTAGGCGGTGATCTGGTCGTCGTAGTTATCGCGCTCGGTCATCGCGTCCGTCACCACCTCGGCGGCAGTCGTGGGTGGCTGTATCCGCCGGGCAACGTCGTTGGACACCAGAGAGTAGCTCAGGCTGACGCCACTGTCTTCCGATTCCTGTGCACTTGGGGTGACATTCGATCTGCAAATGGGGTGAGGGGGAAAGGGGCTTAGTAATCCTGCTTGGGCACATATTAAGAGACGGAATGCTTCTCGTAGGATGAACCAAAAAATACCAAAAACGATAAGCGATAAGGCACCCTTAACCGTATACATGCGCTCGCGATGCAGCTGGGCCTCCATGGGATTGTTTTATAATTTTTTAAACATTTTTATAACTTGTTTTGGATCGATGATCGAAACAGAGATACAGAGGATAGAGATAAATGAGACATGACAAATACAACGAACGCGTAGTAGTATAGAATGTGTTGGTGTGTATGGGTTGGTGGTAAATTGAAGGTAATTACCCGTGGTGGTAGGAGCGCATACTATCTTCTTGCGGCCTTGAACGTGGATTCATGTTACTAGTGTCCCTGGAATCGGTTACACCTCGCCTAGAGAGGGGATATTTTGGATTTTGTGATTTTGTTTCGCTTTTTCGAATGGAACTGGTTCCACACATGTGATGGAGAGAGGAGAAAGAGATGATAGTGACGGATATTGGAAAGTGGCAAACGTTATGTGCACGGAAACGTCCGTTGCAAAATATAGTTTGTTGCAACTGAGGTCCATGTGGCTTTGCTAGGGTCAATAAACCCCTTCAATATTTCTTTTGTTTCGCCGGGAATAATGAATAACATCAAGGATGACACTCAAGGATCCCCAAAGTGTTTCAAAATTCACCCCAACTCTACTCACCGATTGGTATCCGGCAGGACGTCCTTCTTGTAGTGACTAATCCGTGGCTTCTTGGACGTGGGTGCACTCCCTATGCTGCTTTCCTCGTTGGTAGGGAGCGATGGCCTTTTGCTGCCGGACGGCGGACTGCTACCGTTGTGCGCGCTGGACGGACTCTGGCCTGACGTGGACGATCCGCCGTCCGAGCTGAGAGGAGGTGTCAAATTTTGAGGTTTCCGCCTATGACAGAGAATACAGGAAAAAAAACCGAGGGCGATGGGAAGAAGGGAAGAAACAAACACAATTAGTCCGGTTCGGGAACATCAGAGTAAGGTGCAGTCTCTCTCGTCTCGTTTTTTTTTCTAAGTTACAGAGAAATTATGATTAGCGACAAGGACCTTTTGAGTGTTTGCCGATCCTGCTCCGTGTAGAACGGCCAGTCCTCCTGCACATCGTTCCAGATGTGCCGATGCAAATAGTAGACATTATCCCGCATGCTGGAGATGGTTTTCAGTACCTGTGCTATGCAAATTTTCTCCTGTCCGCGAAGACCGTCTGCGGGATTTGGAGGTTGTTTTGGTGGAGCAGCGATTGAGTGATCGATTGGTTTTGTTTTCGCGAGTGGTTGGTGGTGTTCGAACGGAAGTGTTGTGGTGGGAAGAAAAAAGGGAACATACATTAATAAACAAACACTCAGGAAGTGGAAGGCAAGAGAGAAAGGTATACGCGTTTCTCCGCTACTACAGTATGGCGGGTTTGAGGAACGGAAAGCTTACCTTGCTGTATTCTGGCGTACAGTTCCGGTTTCTTATATGGCCTCAGTGCGAGAAGATGGATCAACCTTTCTCTGTTGAGATGAAAAACGATCAAATTCGTTAGTGATTTAGCTCTGCATTTCTAGTCAGCGATTCATTTTGACGAGCGGGATTTGCCAATATGATTGGGGGAATGAAAAAGACTGGCGAAAAGGGTATAAAAGAATAAAAAAAAATTATAAAAAAATATTTCCGTGTTATCATAGAGTAACTACGTCCAAGCAAGAATCATCAAGTGATTCATCACTTCATACCTGCATCATACTCTACTGCCGCCCTGTTGCTTTTACAAACAAAAACACCGGACTGTTTGTGCTATGAAAACTTCGTTTCAACTGTAACGCTGTACGGTCCTCAACTGAACAGTGGAACAAAAGGATTTTCATGAATTTTATTGTGTTTCCTTGTGTGGCTGTACCTCACGACTAAAGCATATTTGTACCCAACTCATATACTTGGTTTAATGAAGAAGCGCTAAACATACTTGTGAAACAGAACAACTGAGGTTTTGGATAAGTTTGTGGGCCCTATCCCAGAAAACGAGACGAGCAGACGAGCGCTCGTCTCGTTTGTTTTCATATTCTAGAAGCCGAGCTCGACTAAAAACAGACGAGTAGCTCGTCTGGTTCGACGACCGTTTGGCCGCTCATCAATGAATCAGTCCAATCGTCTAGTTTGTTTGATGTGTTTGTTCACCTTGTTGATTGAAAGCATCGGTATTCTTTTGCTCCGCCTTTGTTTTCAAAAATGGTTTCACGGCTAAACTTCAACTGCAACCATCAAATTCAATTCAGTAATTGGTAGATTTTACAGATTTTCAAATGGGCCTCTTCCAAACAACACAACCAAATGTAAACATTGAACTCATATCCAGGGGTGCTAGATGACTGTTTTGAATATATTAACACGGCACGAAAAAGGTCTTCACATATTGAACGAAAACGAGTAATTCAAAACAACTACTTTATTGGAAATACATATATATAGATTTAAAACTTTCCTTTATAAATCAATGATTAGGTGAACAAACATTGGCCCCAATAAATCCAAAATAACAAAACGTCTGAGTGATGAAACCATATGTTCGAGGAAAAATATCAACGAAACCAAAAGATATATGAAACTTATTCCTTTTTGTTATGTTTTTTTAAATATTTTGGCACTGAGAAAAGAGTATCGATTGATCAATTTTAAAATTGTTTGTTGTTTTTCTCAAAACAAAAACACGTCTTCTCATCTGACATCACTGATCATGCCGAGAAAAACTGACTGAAGAATCTCCAGTCTTCCAAATAAAACATTTCAATGAACCTCGTGTACTGGAATATGATATTTTGCTCGTCTCGACAGTGACTGAAGCCGAGGCGAGACGAGACGAGTTGCTCGTCTCGTTTTCTGGAATAGGGCCCTGTATCTCGCAAACCACGCCACCACCGCTTCACGAAATACACTACAATTCATAACTATGGAATCACCTTTTGGGTTCTTCTTTTTCTTCTTCTGTAGGAGGCATTGTACCACTGCGACCATTAGTTTGATCTAGTGTAGTGCACTCCAGTTTGCTATGTATGCAGTGTCAGTTCGTTCCATCACTCAGGGAATAAGTGATAGTCGCACCAGGACTTTGCATATCCCCCCACGAAGGAATGACTTCCTTTAAGAAGTTCTTTACCTTTTTTATTTCAGCAGACCAAATCTCGTTAGGCATAATAATGCCCTTTCCAAGAATCCGCAGTCTTCGCTGAATTAGTGTACTGCATTGACACAGTAAATGTTGCGAGGTTTCGGCTTTGAAATTGCAGAAACGACAGTTATCATCTGCCAGTTTTCCGATTTTTTTTTAAGGTGATACCTGCTCGGACAGTGTCTGGTCAATAGACCGGTTAATGTACTCAAATCTGCTTTATTCAAGCTGAGTAGGTACAAGGTGTAATGAATAATTTGGATTGTTTTGGTGTTGATAGAGCCCTCCAGTTGGCTTCAATCATTGATATTTCCCAGATTTTGAGCTCAGATTTCATACATGATGTTGATAGTCCACAAAATGGCTCAGGCTCGACGAATTTAGTTGAAGATCCCTAAATTATTTTATTCAATTCGCTTACTTATCACTTCGGATAATTTATTTAAAAAAAAAGAAATTTTGATGATCCTGAAAAGGGCCAATGGCTTGCGTAGTTTTGTAACAACTTCCTCGTAGCCTTTGAAAAAAATGATTTTTAATCAACTCTCGCGTTAGCAAAGACTCATTACTTTTTCACTTGCTAAAATATTTGAATGCGATAGGAGGATAAAAATCGAAAATAACATGTTTGATACTCTCGATCGAAGCAATTGTTGTACAAGGTCGGGGCTGACGTTGCAAACGTTTCCCTTTTCCTTAGAGAGCTTGCACTGAACGACGTGAACGATTGACTGCTCGCTGACTAGAACGATATTGAAATAGAAATCATGAATAACATATTTTATACTCTCACCCAATACAATGTGTATTTAGCGCAACCGACCCACACAGCTACAGAACAGTTGACCACTGCCTGCTGTTAGTGCAAAGAGTGCCCGCATGTGCTTCTTCGTCAGTGGCGCTAATGTCCGTAGAGTATCAACGTAGTACTACTCCCTAGGGGTCGACGTTGAGCTTTTTGGTAGAAAAGCGCTGACTGACTGGGACTGACAGTAACAAAATATGAAAATGCAGGTATGTAAGATTTGTTTCCAGATGTTTTACAAATTAGGATTACATTCTAATCAAATTTCTGACAATTTTCTATTCATACAATAAGTTTCTTTAGGAGCTGGGACCGACACTGATATTGCGAAAACACTCTTTATGCGGGCTGAATGGAAAGCGCAGCAAGAACAATTCGGGGCTTAACGTGTGAATAATGGGCTTTACAGCATCCAGTAAGCAGACAGCGACTAATGCATCTCGAATGTCACGTTATTCTACCGGATAATGATTTTGTTATGGCTGCCAAACATAAGCTTATTCCGTCTGTTATCGCAGGATGCAAAATGAAGCTAGGGCACCTTGTTCATGCTGAAGCAGTTCAGTACAGTTCTCCAATGTACGTTGCAGTTCGTTCAGGAAGTCACTGTTCATCGAACGCTTTCTCTCATGGGCACGATTTTAAAAGGGTGAGCGAGCTGCCTGAATTCGGGATTATTCAGCTTCAAGGAACAATTAAGCCAGTATTCATAATTAATGTGAATGGAGGACCAGACGAGAACCGTTGTTTTAAAAAGAACATAGATATTTTTAATTTATCATTTTATTTAATTGAATCTTGATGCAATATTCGTTGCTACAAATGCTCCAGGACTCAGTGCTTTCAGCCAATTGAACGTCCGATGGTTCTTCTTTCCCGGGAGTAAACAGGTTTAATACTTCCTCATGATCATAGAAGGTCTCACTTTGATGGAAAACTTAAAACAAAGGACCCGGAAGTGGAAACGAAACATTTTGAGTATGTAAGGGAATGATGCGATAATGGGCTAATGTGTGCAATAACCTAGCGATCGATGGATATCCCGTCAAAGCAGAATATATTGAGCCCGCAAACTCCCAAATCGATGAATGTGATGTGAGCATTAATTTTCCTTCTCTGTTCAAAATTCTATGAACTTCTCGAAAGTTCTTCCGAAGTCACTACTTGCATATCAAGAACTTTCGTATGAACATTTGATTCCGACCTGGGCAGATGTCTGATTTCTCACGTTGATATATTCGTTGCTTTCAAAAAGCTAGTATTATGAAATTTTTGTGGACAGATTATGTTAGCGTGACGTAACTTAAGGGAGGGAGGGGGTTTGTCTTACGTTGCGAAAAAAATATGGCCTTTACATTTTAGGGGGCTGGTTCAGGAATGTCATCCCCTACATTAGGCCATACATAATATTTCTTACCATCTCCGTTTTCCCATGAAACAGAGGAGTATTGCAATCAATTTGATTTTAGAAAAATTTAGAAAATAAATTCATTAGAAGAATGACTTTACAGTCATAATGATAAAGTTAGCCATCCACAGTTCAAGTACATCAATGCAAGTTCAATCAAGTTATCCAGGTTCCAAACTTTTTGGAGTATAGTGAAGTCGGGGTCGAGTGTAAGAGATACATGTTAGAATGATCGTTCTCGACAAGGTGCTAAATCGTAAGCTAATGGCTATGGGACGAGATACGTGAATCTGATCGCTCTAGATGAAATCGATCGAAGGGAATCATTACAACCGAACGAAGAATAGTGATTACCTAATGTTTCTCTTCATAATCTCCGGATTGCCGGGCTTGCTATGCTGCGTTCGCCCGTTCGTCACCCGGCCGGATGTGACACCATTTTCAGACTTTTGCTGGGACTGTTCCGGTCGCTGCTGCGGTTGTTGCTGTTGGGGAGGATCATGCACCGTGTGCTGGTAGCCTGGCTTCGATGGCTGATGTTGCTGTTGCTGCTGCTGCTGTTGGTGCTGTTGCTGCTGCTGCTGTTGGTGCTGTTGCAGCGTCGGCAGCGCATTGTTGTGGTGGTGATTGTTGTGCTGCAGCCCATTGCTTTTCGGTAGTTTTGGTGATGTCGAATGGTTGCTGTAGCTGTTGTTGCTAATATTGTTGTTGTGGTGGTGATTGTGGTTGCTTGCGAGCACGGGAACTGACGACGAATGGTTGTTGCTACTGTTGACAGCGTTGCCATTATTGCTGCTACTGTTGTTGTTGTTATTGTTGTTGTTGTTACTGCTGCCGTTGTAGCTATTATGGTTAGAACCGTGCAGCGAATCACGTTTGCTTAGGACTGTATTATTACTAGGAATGTTGCTGATACGGCCGGTTGGGTTTTTTAATTTCACCTTCCGTCCAATATCGGTTTGATTGGGCTTGATTTCTCTTGTACTGAAACGAAAGTAAAGAAGAAAAAACACATGAATTAGTATCCAAATCAGACACGTTTGTGTGGCGATTACGGACGACTGCGACGCATGGATGGCTGTGGCTTTCCGGCCGCACTGTGCGTTTAATACCAATCATATCACTTTCCCTCTTACAGCAGCTCAACGTATTGCCTTCCCCCTTCGCCTCGTCGCCCCGCGTATGAGGTTATGGGGCTATCATAGAGCTTGATTTCAATCAGCAGTCCAATTACAAAATCTGCGGAAATAATCGTCAATGCACGAATGCGGCAGTTGACGGTGAATGTGTGCTGCAGTGCAGTTGGTTAGAGTTTGGTCATCGCCAGCGGCAATTCGAGTCAAGATCGAAGGACAGCATCAATATTCATTGCTGTTCGTGTGCACAAAGTGTAGTGGACGTTGTCGTTATTGGTGGACTAATGGAATCAAAATGCTACACGACAACTTGTGGGGCGAGACTTGCGTTTCCATTAGACAATTGTGTTTCATCACTGACGTGAGCGCTCAGTGTGATATAACCAGCAACGAAAGATCCGCTTCAATTTTAGATACAATACACGGGAAACCTATAACCTTGTTGCACCAGCGACCTGGCAAAGTAAACTTTTCTGTTGCCGCCTCATTCGTTTCCGGCACGGTGCACGACAATTAAAGAAAAACTGCGGAATTAGTGACTCCGGTCAAAAACAAAAAAAAACACATAATTTGAATTCCACAAAATATAAACAGCGTTTTTATCGCTTTCCTTCCTTCCTTGCCATTTCATTTGGCTTCAAAAATTCAGCCCACGCTAAATAACGCGATTCACGGCTTTTGATTAACTGCAATACCCTCCCCCCCCAAATTCTCTCTGCACACACTCCCGCAATCGCTCACACTAAGTGAGACTCTGTCTGTCCGGGACCGGGACGAGGATGGGCTCTTGATCTATTTATTATGCGCGCGAGGGAGTATTGATCACGTATGGGAAGAGGTTTTTGTTTCGTGTGTTTGTCCACATGTAAGTGTACCGAATTGCAAAGAAATCAGACAAGATGTAAAACAAAAAAAAATAAAGGAGAGGAAGAAAAAGAACCTGCGAGGAGCTAAAATTGGAACGTGCCGCGCGACGGCCAGGCAAAGTGTGCCGTCGCGTCGTGCCGCGCCGCGCCTGTTGGCCTGGGCGCTTGATTTGTTGTTGTTATTATTCTGTTGCATAATTTGATCTCTTTCTCTTTTTTCGCTGCTCTCGTGGCTTGCTGTCTTTTTGTGTAATACTTTCAGGAATTCATACCTGGCGGCGCGCCGCAGACGAAACGATAGCCGGCCGAGGTTGTGTGGTTTTCGGTGAACGAAATAAAAAAAAATGTGTGCGCGAATGAGTGCGGGGGTTCATAAATTGTACCCACCTTCTTACCCACCGCTCTCCGCCCGTGTACACCTCACCTCAGCGAATCAGTTGGTTAGATTACGTTTTGGCACGAATCGCGGGCAGACGGCGAAATATCATTACACGATGTTTGGTTTGGTTGATGGGGTTCGGATTTATTAACAGCAGAACAAAAAAACTGAATGCCCATGGTTGAGTGAGGGCAAGCGCGATAGTGCAAGAGTACCTACTGTTGTCCTGACCGGCTGACCTATTGGAACCGAACGGCAAGGTGATAATCAGCGAATCTAGGCTTGCGCTGCTGTGTAACGTTTAATTTATGGTTGCGTTCGACTCTTTTGGGGTATGATTGAACCGAACACTCACACCCAGATCCCTCGATGCATTTCCTGTGACCGAGAGTTGGGCGGCGATCCGTGAAATAAGGAGAAATAAGATACATGCGGCTGTACCGGAGCACTGAAAAGGTGTCGCAATGCATCGAGTTGTTGCCAGTGACGAAATATGGACCCTCAACTCGATGTGCAAAAAAAGAACATCATATGAAAAGCGCAGGCCAACAAGAACCATTCATTTATGAGTTTCTGAAACCGGATTGAATTATCACAAGTAACAATTGTTTTGTTTGAAGAGCACATTCATTGACAAAACGATTAATACCAATATCTCGTCATGATAACACTCGTTCTTATATTCATATACCACCATGAATGGGAGATTCTGCCTCACCATCCGTATAGCCATGATCTGATCAGCCCATGTTACGATCTGTGCAAAGTTCCACTCGAAGCTGGCTTATTTATTTCCTGACCTCCAGAACTATGCGCTCTAACTCTTATACGGGCTTACAATTTTAGAGAGTCAGAGAATAGTTGTGGATAGCGATGAACAGGAATGACATGTTCACTCAACACAATTTATCTAGATGAAGCAATTCTATTGTGAATGGCCAATTTTGAAGTTATATTTCATACAAAACATGTATTACTAAAAAAAAATTGTTTTCGATCGATTAAAATCGTTTGCTGCTACAAATGCCATACAACCGTTCGGCTGAAAAGTTCATAAGGTTGACGTCTAGATGGCGCCTCTCGCAAAAATCTACTTGACTATCACAAAGCACCATCTTTCAATGGATACGTGTCAAAATTTGACAGCAATCGGTCGATTGGTTCGTGAGTTACAGCATTGAGAGTGAAGCAACTTTTGTTATTGTGAAAAAATGGAAAAATCCGAATTTCGTGTGTAATTGCATTAATTGGGGTTCGAATTGCTTTCGCATCCACCGTATTTTCCAGATCTGGTCCCCAGTGACTATGTTCTGTTCGCAGACCTGAAGCAAATGCTCGCTTGCAAGAAATTTAAAACCGATGATGAAGTGATTACCGTAACTGAGGCCTATTTTGAAGAAAAACCGAAAGAGTACTATAAAAATGGTATCGAGAAGTTGCAAGATCGCTATAATCGCTGTATCGCCCTCGAAGGCAATTATGTTGAATAATAAAATTGAATTTTGCAAAGAAAAAAGTTTTACTGTGTTACCTTAAACCTTTCAGTCGAACTGTTACACATCAAGTACGCATCCTATACGCAACTATTCAAAAAAAACATCGTTGTTTTTTCCTCCCAAGTTCCCCGTGGATACTCTCCGCCGCCGGGTGTTGATACATGTGAATAGCTAGAACACTCGCGATGCTATGAGTCGCGGAATAAATTCTGTGAAATATATACCGGGAAATTGTGTTTTTAAAGAAAAAGCGTTATTTATCATCTAAATTTCGCCTTCAGAATAGGCCCCTTTTCCAACGAACAATCCAGTCATCGAAAAACTTTTCATAGATGTATTCAGGAACTGCATTCAGTTAACGCAGCGAATTCATTTTTATGTCGTCAATGCTGACAAAACGGATCCCACGAACGGTAATTTATGTTTCGGAAGAAGGAAAACATCACACGAGGCCATATCTGGAGAGTAAGATGATTATTCGATCACATTCGTGTCATTTTTTGGTCAAAACTTCGTTCATAAAGATCGATTGATATACTGGTGGATTATCGTGGTGCAAAATCCAAGTGTTATCCTTCCACAAATCAGGCCGTTTACGACGAATTTTCTCTCTCAAACGCCTCATAACGCCAAGGGAATACTCTTTATTGACCGTTTGGCTCTCCCCGGAAGGAATTCTAAGTTGACTGCATCATATCAAAAGGTAACTTATAACTTGACAATAGTACCAATTTAAAAAAAATAAAAAAATTGTTCTCCCGGTTGTCTTTCCAGGTATAGCATGGATACTCTTTCAAAATACAGTGGATCCTCGATTATCCGCGGTGCGGTTTATCCGCGAAAGCGAGTTCCATAGTAATTCTATGGAACCCCCCTGATTTATTCATTGAGTGGTTGGATTTTGCGCTTTTGTTTTGGTCATGGCCTTCACATTATTTGATCACTGGTGTACACGACCTTACAGATAAATAGTTTAATAATTCCTGTATTGATAAAACATAGTTATCATGCTGAAAAATCTTTTTATTTCGTGTTTACATCTTTGTTTTAGTCATTACTTGCGTTATCCGCGATTTTCGTGATCCGCGGTGAGCTAGCCAAACTATTCCGCGGATAATCGGGGTTCTACTGTATTTGGATTTTGAGACAACTGGCATCAAATTTTTTCTTTTGAAAATCCTGATTTCCGAATGATGACCTAAAGTTTCAAGTGTTAGTGCACCCGTGGCCGAGTGGTTAGCATCTCACATTATCATGCCGGGTGTTCGGGTTCGATTCCTGTTCTGACCGGGGGATTTTTCGTCAGAGAAATTTCCTTCGACTTGCACTATGGTCACGCGTATTCTAGAGCTTGCCCCTCGGAATACATTCAAGGCGTGTTATTTGGCTTAAGAAATCTCAACTAAGTATTAATAAATGACGCTAGTTAATGAATAATGAGACGGCAAAAGTTCCACAGGGAACGTTAACGCCATCCAAGAAGAAGAAGAACTAATTTTTCATGTATCATTCATCGCTCTACACTTGTCTATGCAGCGGTTATTTGCATTAGCTAGAACAGGACGATATATGCGGTTCAAACTTGTATGCAGGCTTCGAGAATGGTGTGCGATGTTAGGTACAGCTCATATATGCAATGAACAGGCGATCACGCTTCGTATATTCATTTGATGCTACAAAAGTGAATACTTTTATTCGGGCAAGTATTTGAATCATCCATGCATGTTAGTAAACTCACTCTCTCTTTTTCTCTTTTTCACTCTCTTTCTATCTTTCTCTCTCTTTCCATCTTTCTCTATCGCTCTTCCTATGTTTCTCTATCGCTCTTCCTTTTTTTTCTATCGCTCTTCCTATCTTCCTATCTCGCTCTTCCTATGTTTATCTATCGCTCATACTATCTTTCTCAATCGCTCATACTATCTTTCTCAATCGCTCATCCTATCGTTTTCTCTCTCTCTCTCCCTTTCTCTCTTTTTCCCTTTTTTTCTCTATCTTGCTGTTTTAATTTTTTATCTATTTCTATCTCCCTTCCTTCCTTTCATTTTTTCTCTCCATTTCTTGCTCTCGCTTACTTTCTCTTTCTCCCAATCCTTGTTTGTTTAAATTTCAACTACTGGGCAGGCAAACAATGAGAGAGAAAATAAAATGATTCCTCTCGCCAACGATAAACTTCTACACTTGGCGTATTACATAGTTTGTTCGTTTTATTTCCACTTACATTTATGTCTGTTTTACCTGTTTTTCTACAGAAGATCGGCTAGAGCGAACTGTCTCGTCCCCGGATTTATTGCACTAGGGAACTTGCACTTTGGAATACCCAACATACATAAAAACGAAGAGTTATGGGTACTTGAAAATAAACTAACAAATCAAATTTAAACATCGTCACGGTGGGTGATTTTCTATTTCGTGTTAGGGAAACACCTTGAGTTCTGCACAAATGTGGAAAGGAAACTATCATTTCAACGTTGTTTCAACAAATGAATTATTGGAAAATCATATTTCTCTACATTGCAAACGATTGTAATGGAGCGTCTCGTGAATCCACCAAGGAATGATTGAGTACTGACCGCTCAAAATTGGACAATTTTAGTTTAGTTTTTTTTTTAATTTTCCCCCCTCAATATCTTCTTGATAGACGTAATCCTACGTAAAAAAAAATCTAAAGCCATCTTTGAATATGTGACTTTTGAATCCAAAAAAAAAAACAGCTCATTAGAAGTATATCTGACCTTGATGTTCTTCTAGACGTGCAAGTAAAAATATAAAAAATGTTGTCCTCTTGGTCTCGAAACCATGTGAAATATAAAAAATAAATACAATCAGTAATTACAAAAACAAAATCTAAATTTCTTGCAAGGGTAATAATCTTTCCAAAAAGATTAGCCAATTGGTTCAGTTTGATATGTCGATCATCGGAATCGGTAAGATAGTTTAAAAGTTATGATCTTTAAAAAAAAGTCATTCTGGAAAAAAGAGAAAAAAATATTTTTCGGACCACCCTAGAGTAAAAATGGGCACCCAAATGAAAAAAAAAAAAGAAATTCTGGTCCAATATTTTGCGATAAGGAACAAAACTACCAATTTTAACGATAATCTGAGAACCGCTATATCGGTTTGGCATGGAAAGGCTGAATATCGATACTGAAAAACGTATCGATCGTTTGGTCTTCACACGAATTAGTGTGGATTCAGTGAATAGATGGTGTTCAAAAAACATTTTTAAATATATCGTACAGTTGTTCAGTTCCTGAAGTTAAGCCAAACATTGCGTCACAAGCCCCATTCCTGTGTAATTCTCCTGTCTGCCAGTATGCATTAAATTGTCACGCTGCGAAGCAATCAGTCGTTTTCTAACCACCAACTAAAAGAAAGAACCCGTATCGTCAGCAGTAGCAGCAAATGGGTTCAATTTTCTTTTCATTTTCCTGCGTTTATGCTTCGCCACTTTCGCAATGTGTCACAACCAACACCACCAAGCAGAAAAGTTTCCGCTGTGGACTTGCAGTAGGCACATTTACACCGGAGGACTGTTCTCCTACAATCGATCCAACACAATTGCAATTTTCCAGTGATGCAATTTTGTTCGGTTCAAGCACTGCATCGATTTTCATACCGTCTGGTGGAGAGTGTTTTTGTATTTCTGCATCGCGCGCCTTTTTTATGTTATTTTCACGCATTGCGAAAGAGTGTGGAGAGTGTTTGTGTATGATTGAATTACACGCAAGTATTTATAATTTAATGCGTCGTCAATGGTAGTGGTGGTTTATAGATTCACCCGTGCCTGTGGCTGCCCAGTGGGTGCATGCATTACGTGCATTGGCAATATGGACACAAATTTCGTCTATGGTCAGCTTATGTATTGTTCTCGCGAAAACAAAAATTAATCATGAATCAACCATTTTCTACCACATTAACCACAGTCCTTTTCAGGGCCGCCAAACTATTCGAAACGCATTTCAATTCGTATGCGAAGGGTTTTTTAACTGTGGCGATAGCTGTGTTCGCTTCGGGTTAATTCTGTATCGCCCCCGACGCCACACACAATTTTTTCGAATGTTCTGTTTTGCGTTTTCCGAAAGGTGCGGCATTGTATAATTTTGGGCTTATTTTTTGGAAGATTACTTCAGGCTGTAATCACAATATCATTTGATAAACTCAAACAAATGAAAATAAAATAATGCATTACAATTGACAACCCTAGGTGTAATCCTACGTCTCTCCGGTTATGTCGCCGACATTACCCAATTCCGGGATTCGCACTGATTGAGACTCCATCAGAAGTTCGTCAATAATTGGAGTTTTATTACCATTACTTTCATCATGTTCTGCGGCTGAATGAGTGCGAATTTTTCAAGCTACAAGTTGACAACCTCAGCAGTTTAGGTCAGTTCGAAACAAGGCCGTCAAATATTGCTCATCAACCTCTACGCAAAACTCGAATTCGCACTGCCAGTCAGTATATGTGTGATTTTAAGCCAGTTTCTAATGCATTCATTCCTGACATTCGCGCGTACCGTCACTTTTCGAAGGTCCGCGCTCCAAGTCTACAGGGAAAAAAAACTATACATTCAACTGTAGATATGTGTGCAGCACCACACGCACACTGTAATTATGTCATTGACCCACATTTTTTGTGTGAGTAAGTATAATTTTCCTCTGCCGTTTTTTTTTTGCTTCTTCCGAGGCTCTTCTTGTCTTTGACAGCCGTTTCGCCGCAAAAACAAACAAAATCGAAAGCGAAGCCCCCCTCCTCTTTTTAGCGCTTGAGAAGCGGCTTGGGGAGAAGCTTGAAAACCTCGGTTCGGCAAATCGATATTGGCACACTTTATTTGATTCCACCAATCAGATTCGATGAGCTGACGTCGTCACTGCCGTCGTCGCTGATCCTCTCTCATGCACCGCCGACCGACCGCAAGCCAATCGTGATGGGTAAATCATTATTATTAGCAGTAAAAGGCTTTGGATTCTGCTGTTGCAACTCGTTAGAAATTTGACAGAGTTAGCTTGGTCACTATGATTTTTTTAAGTCTATCGAACCCATAGAACCTTAGGGCTTACTCTGGTTTATTGATTCTAATTCAATGAATCACAGGACCCAAAAGTTGTTGAACGTGTTCAACGGTAGCACCGATAACCTCTCCCTAATCAAGACCCAAATACCAAACACTTCCGCGCGTACTGGTTAGTTCAAGTGCAATAAACTATTAGAGATTTGTGTCACACACAGTTGCCGGATCTCTCGTGTCGGTTCCTATCCCATTCACGTCGACAGTCTGGCTGGGTGATTTTGAGTGGATAATTGGATTTCATCTCGACGGGGATGTTTTCCTGTCGTCGCTTTGATGTTCTGTTCGCTCGTCATATGTGCCCTCGTCGCTGAGTGGATATTGTGTCCGATAGGACACAGATTTTGGCTGCTATGACGCTGGAAACGATCGATCGATCTCTCGCAAATCAAACACACATTTCTCAACTAGGGAATCAATCACAAGGGTGGTGGAGGTAATTAGTCATTCAAATAAACGTTCTCTCCGATGGATCTCGGGAACTGAATGCCAATGTAAACAAATCAAGAGTGTGTGTTGTTTCTGCATCCGTAACATTACCATGAAACGCCAGCATTACCACAACGGGGCGTGTATACACCGTTGCTCTACATCACTACCTATATGTTCCGAGGTTAGAGTCCCGGTCGATGAAGTGCGAAGCATAATTATTCAATCAAGCCTCGTGTTCGTTCATCCACTTGTTGTCGTTGGCCCGTTTTTTTATGGTTGGCTGGATTCGTGCCTAGACCCTAATTCAACCTGTGGCATAACGCTTCTCCTCGGAAGTTGATTTTGATTATCATTACTTTTATTGACAACAAAATTTTGTACGGTTCTGTTGAACAATTTTTGATTCGTTGGCTCTCGTCGTTAGTGAGATAATGAAACGCAACCGCAACCAATTCGGGTTGTTTTGATTGCGATAAGAGAGCCCCCGAGACTGAATTCGAAATTCTTATCGCCCGAACCAGCGTTTGCTGCTGTTGTGCACTTTTGTTTTCGACTTCGAGTGTGGGCGCTTCGCAGCTCTGGTGGCTTCCGACGAGACGTGGGTGCAAACGCGGCCCTAACTGGAATATGTTTGCTTTAGATAAATGCCAATATGTGTGTTACTATCAGCAGGTTTCCGATGAATTTTACGACTGACGTTGGTGGTTTTTAGATTAGGAAAAGACTACTACTGTGTTGTTCTGGGGTCATAATCTCAACCAGGGCTCGACAGTCATATTCAACTGAGGATGATCAGGGGACCAGGGCCCGAAATCTTCGAAGATGAAAAATGAAAATCGAAAAATATCAATACATGCATACGTGATACATAGGAGACAGAAACGAATTAATTTTTGGGGGGAGTCACTTCAATATTCAATGAACATTTGAAGGGGAAGAATGAGACGAGATAGTCGAGTCGTAGAGTGAGATAGGATCTAAGCGCCCGAACGACTGTTGAGCCATGTTGACGGAGAAACTGCTGGAAGAAGCCAAAACTCATTTTCAATTGAATACAAAGGCGAATTTCTTCATAGTCCCCTGACTATCCTCAGTTGAATATGACTTTGTCAAGCCCTGCAGGGGCCTATGAATCCATCGGTCTTCGCATTCAATTGGAAATGAGTTTCTGCTTCTTCTAGCAGTTCTCCGTCAACATGGCTCAACAGTCGTTCGAGCTCTCTTGTCGCCAACTGTTCTAAGGAAGCTCCGTGCTCATTCCATTCTTCACCGTTAAATGGACAAATGATACACACGCTCTCCAAAGAAGTTTATTTTCAAAACACTGTACAACTTCCATGTCGAAATTATTTTTTACCTTTTTTCATTGACTACAACTACATGAAAGAAGCGGGGGTAATATATCTGATATTCCATTTACGCTGTGCATGTATCGATGTTTGAGTTCACGGTGGATAAACAGAAATCAGAAATCAAGTTTTCGTTTCACTTTATATGGACGTTAAAATAGATTGTGTGCGCGGCCAATGAGATTCATGTCAGGGTGGAGTAGTAGTGGTGAATTGCAGTCAGGTTGAATGAAGAGGCTGATTTGTTTTAATTCGTCACGACAATTAGAATAACCATTTGTTAGAATAGTTCATCAGTCATCCGTGCTCTTAAAACTCTTCAATTCATTCCTAGTCAATTCAAGTCATGTCGACGGCAAGTGCCGAATTAGTCCTAGTCGAAGCGAGCGGCTGAGAGGAGAGTCAGTTTTCATTTTTCATCCTCGAAAATGTTGGATCCTGATCTCAACTGAGGAAATGATACATTATGCGATTTGTGAGGGGAAAAGTTATTCCATGCTGAATCGTCCACCGTCCAGACTTTTCCCTGATTTTCTCTGGAACGTAAATTGGGTGCAATTTGGAAAATTAAAAATCAATGGCGTCATAAAAAAATGGATTTTCGAGATTTTTGCAACTTTTTTTTTGCAATCAAATTGCAATGAAGAAAACTATGAAATATTCAATAGGCGATCTGTTAAAATAACGTTGAAACGAGAGCTTATAATTTCACATAATTTTATGGATCGTGCCGTCATTAATGATCATTAAAATATATAGGCCGCAGCGGTTTGATATCAGGAGGTTTAAGCCCTTGAAAAACGAATGCAGTGATGAGGCACAATTTTTATATATTACGGTGAATCAATCGCGTGTAATTCGCTTGCTCGAAATGCAAATGCAGTGTATACTTTCCGGTCACTGAGAGGAAAGAGAGGAAATATTACGAACTACGAGGTATGGCTATTAAATAACGAGACTGCGCACCTGGAGGGCGCCCTAGAGGGATGGGGGGGGGTGAAACGAATAGTGCATTCGGTAGCTTGAAGTGTCTGCTACAAACATACGAAAACACGTTTTTGTCACTATAGTAGTTTGCGAGCAGCAGTGGTTTGAATGGAACGTGGTTTGTAGTGCGCGTCGGAAATCGTCATTATAAACGGATTCCACTGTATTATGACTAAGCGTTTGTTTGAAAAATTTTCTAATTTATTTTTTGTTGCTTTGCTGCTGTGTGAATCGTTCGCGCCGCTCATTGCAAGCACCTAGTGTGTTATGATAAGGAACTGTTCACTGTTTTTTGACTTAAAATTATGCTCTACGGGAACATATAAGGAGTACAAATTCGAGTAGAATTCTGATATGTTTAAAAATGTACAAAATATACATTAGGGTACCAATGAATGTATGGGAAAAAAATCGATCCTAAAATTAGAAGTTAGCCCACAAAAATATTTACCACCTCGAAAAAACACCCTATGCAAAATTTCAGCTCAATCGGACTTAATGGAGAGTGGCGCAATGCGGTCAAAGTTAGAGTTTTTTGAAAATCGAAAAATCACCCAAGGGGGGAGGAAATCGGGGTTTTCAAATAAAATGTTTTGATGCCAAATATCTTAAACATGCAACGTCGAGATCTACTGTTGTAACGAAATCAAATTTTTGTCAAAAATCAACACTCTGGGACTTGGTTTTTCCGAAATACGAAGCAAAACGTTTACAACATTTGACATATTTTTTTTTTGAAAACCCCGATTTCCTTTGCTACCTCTTTGGGTGATTTTTCAGTTTTCAAAAAACTCAAACTTTGACCGCTTTGCGTCACTGGTGAACTTTTTCTAGAGGGTAACTTTTTAAATTCGATATGACAATTTTCATTGGCACCCTAATGTACATGTATGAAATCACAACAGAAACTATCAATTCAAAATCAACATGCAACAAATAGTCTAACTAAATATTACGTCAGCTGTGCGTTTGTGTTCGTTTCGAAAATTTCATATAATCGTTGCATCGTTGCACAATAATTATTATCGAATATCTTTGTTCGATAAACTATGGTGCGCGTCACAAAGCTTGTGGTTACTGAAAATAGAAATTATTAAGAACTAATGCTTCCGGATTCTTTCCACCACTACAACTACAACTACTGAAAGAGTTAAACTTACAGATTTCTGAACAGTTAAAAAAACCCCACTCCAAGAGCAATTGTCCCCAAAAACCTCCGTAAGTTTTCGTCCATGCCTCTAGACACAGACCCTTCTACTTTTTTCAGCAGAGTATTTAATTATTTTTTCTGTGTCGCCCATTGAATTTCCAACAACGTGTTCAAAGACCTCAATAAGATTAAATAAATAGTATTCGCGCTTCAATTTTTGGAAAGAAAATTCCTTATTTGAGATATCAAATTACAACACAAAACCTAATTTCAATCAGTAATGAAGCAATTTTAAGAAGAAAAAATAGAACGAATAAATTGACGAGGTCGACTTTTTTCCGGTTATGCTGAATGCACTCATCTTCAGCGTAGGATTATGTTTTTCAGTGTGGGTACCAAATCGAAAAACATGTCACGTTTTTATGAAATAGTTTCTACGTCAATAAATATTTTTGTTGCGAACGAATATTCTTCATTTGCATACCAATCGGATCGGAAATCTTCTAAGATTTAATTAATTCCATACATTACGGCTTCCTCATCCGTAAATAGTGCGAATTTGCGAAAATTTGAAGCATTCCCAGTTTCCCATACATTAATTCTGTGTTCATCTGCATATCCACCCATGCTGTCAATAATGAGTAACTATAGTAGCAGTTTATATGTCACTAAGAATCAGGTGCGTGTAAATCACTCACTCGAAATGCTGATGCAGTGTTCGTTCTGCGGGCACTGTGGAGAAGGTAAATATCGGAACATAAGCTGCACCTGTTTGGACCTTATTGTGCATAAAAGAAGCCGCTCACTATTTATATTACTCATTCTTTGTGTGGACACCGACTGGACAACATCGTTGCTGGACGGGCTGGACGGCGAGGGATCGAGTGCCTTTCTCAAGGCAAGAGGGCGGAGGTGGTAGCGCTGGAGTAAAGTAGAGTAGAGTTTTCAAAGGGCCTTTCTCAAGGCTAGAGACGAATGAACTGCAAAAGTTTAAAGTCTCTATAATTCAAGACCTTCATTTCTTATATTACACAGTCGCACTCCAGCTGGCAGCTGTTAACAGTCCTTCATAATGCTGATGTCACACACCCAGCGGTTTTGCATGGAACGAAGCGCGAGAGCAAAATCACTTCGGACGGTCGAGAGTGTGTTGTGGAGAAGTTATTTTGTTACACATCGCAGTGCAATTTAGGTTGCAACATCAAAGGCATGATGAGACATCGCGTCGAAATTCATGTCGTACGATGGAGAGTGCTTGTGTAGATTTGCATCACACACAAAGTGGTTGAGGTATTTGAAATAATGTTGGTGGTGGTGGAACAGATTTGTGCATTAGAGTTCGAATGAATTTTGCTGAAATTTACTGCGCGAACTAGTAAATGAAGTCCGATTGAACTGAAATTTTGCGTAGGGTAGGTTTCCGCGTTAACCAACATTTTGAAGAAAATCCCGTTCGAAAATTCGAAGGTCCTTTTTTCCCATTGGCACCCTAATGACCTGTGACCGACTGTGACTGTATGTGAACTGCGAAAAAGACCGGCTCGAAGTTGTTGCATATGTAATGTTAAGACGAGGAAGAACGTTCGAGATGAATACTCGGCACAGTACGTGCGTTGACATAAGGAAACGAATTGCAGTATATAGTCTATTGTCCGTAGAACGAACTTGTGATTTGTTCTTGCGAAAGCATGAATGATTAATCGATCAATCATCTTTAATTTCCTCTATAGAACCACGAAAATCTGGAGACCCTTTTCAGGGTCACTGAAACTCTCCACTAAAGAGTTCTTTCAAGAATTTCGATGCATTATAAAGTAAAATAATTTCGTAGTCCTATGTCAACAATGCGGACGTTCGGTAACGTGATCGATTTGTTTTTATAATTCTTATTTTATTTATTTTATTTGAGGGCTCGATTGCGGAACATTTGAAAAAATTCTAATATTTTTTATTATTTCAAAACATATATGAGGTTCAATAAAATAACATCTCAATAAAAAACTATGGGTGAGTTATACCTATGATATAGCCGCAAGCTTGACGTAGGACTGCCGTTGGCTTAGTAATCATTTGTGTTTTTTCAGCTATCGCTGCGCAGAGCTTTCTTTTGTGTATATAGATTGAATTATTGATTAAACTTAAATTATCAACGTTTTGCCAAATCATCAAACGGTATGTCACACAATGTGAGCTGAGCTGACGACATGAACGGATATCTTCCGTTTGAAGTCCTGAATAACCGATCCAAAGCGTTGCATTTGTACTCGCTCGCTTTTGTTGACCGTGTTACACGTGTAACACATTCCGGTTTGCAAAAATGCAAGCGAGTACAGAAGTACTCGCAGCTTGCATCTAATTTACAATGCCAATTTCCCCAGACTCCATGGTTTTAAAATTTGTGTTAGGGAAACATTCCGATTTTCAGAAACGCAAACGAGTACGAAAATCTATTTTGCAATGACAATTTCCCCAGGCTCCGTGGTTTTGAAGTCTGTGTTGGGGAAACTCAATCCGTTTGGCAGAAATGAATGAGAATACAAAAGTACCCGCTACTTGCATCTATTTATGAAAGAATCAACTCAACTAAAATCGCCAATAATGAGATGAAAATGGCATTTTGAGTAACTATTTTGCAATGACAATTTCCCCAGGCTCCGTGGTTTTGAAGTCTGTGTTGGGGAAACTCAATCCGTTTGGCAGAAATGAATGAGAATACAAAAGTACCCACTACTTGCATCTATTTATGAAAGAATCAACTCAACTAAAATCGCCAATAATGAGATGAAAATGGCATTTTGAGTAACCAACATTACCAAAAAAAAACGGGCAGGGACAAAATCGATTGCTTTTCGAACGATTATCCGTGGAATTGTTCTAAGTTACAGATGCTATCCAAGTAAGAAAAAAAAAGGTTCATGATTCATTCTTTTGTCCTCGCGTGAATAATACACAATCTCTATGTAGCAATTTGTTTCCTCAGTGCCAATGCACACAGCACCGAGTACGAACGTACGAATTACAAAGGCTTCGAACTTTCAAGCCTCTCTATTATAGTTTTGATAGCAGGGACCTCAATTTTGCTAGCAGAGGTCTCAATGGCTTAGGGGCTGTCCACATACCACGTGGACAGAAAAAGTACGCTTTTAGACTCCCCCCTCCCCCTTCGTGGACAAGCGTGGACATTGACTATACCCCTCCCCTGTTGTCCACGTGGACATTCTTCCATACATTGTAATTGCAAAAAAGGAAATAATTGCATTGTGCCTATATTCAATTTTAAATTAGTCTTATTTTATATTTGGTGTTTTTTAATGATAAAAAAACAATTCAAGAGAAAAACATGTTATTTTTTTGTGAACAAATGAATAGAAATAGAAAAATGATTTTTTTCGTCTCCGCAAATCACATATTTAAAAAAATGAAGTAGGCAACAGTTCGGAAGCTTCTTAACTGTACTTCATCCAATTACAGTATCTCAAATTAACTGTTGTTGTCAGCGCAATACAAAACTTTTCCCGTCATCGCTTGGAGAATTTACAGAGGACGCGTTCCATTCCATAAATCGACTAAGACTACATCGGCGCTTTGAAAATATGTGTTATCGACGAATTCCCAGCGACCATTCTGCATTTACTTCCAGAGTGCTCGTGAGGCAAAATTACACTAGACAATCTCGTCTGAGGCAGTGCATCTTTCTTGCGATGCAACGCAAACTGCTTTGCTTTCTGATTATAATCTTAAATCAAATAACCTTTTTTGAAAAAAAAAAATAATGCAAATGGGCTTTATTAGTAGTAATGGTTGTTTTTTATTCTTTGATTCCTTCATTAACATTGCCCGAAAAGTTATTTGTATCGCGCTTCAGTTTGTTCCAAATTATATTTATGTAGTATTTCTTATACCACTTCCTACCAATATATTCGAGAGTTTGAAAATATGTGAAATCGTTGGCTTCAGGAAACACTCTGTTAATTGTATGAAATGGTGAGTTAAAATTACTAAAACCGAAAAATCGTTCTTTTTCATTCCATTTGTTCGAATGCTTATGGAAATCTATTTAATGATTTGTGTAATAATCCCATTATGATAACTGCCCAAACTACTACTTCTTCAAATCGATTTTCGAGAACATTCCAGAAAATTGTTTCCAAAGCAAAAATAAAAACTGAAATTAGAAACATTTCTTCGGTGACTTCAAAGGACAGTACAACAGTAAAACTGCACAATCAAGCGAATTTTTTTTACAATTAAGCATGATATAACATCTGAAGAAACTTATTTGACAATAAAATCGTTCGCCTGCAGATAATCTCCGAAAAACGAGTGTCCATCGTAAAGAGTTTTCCTGAAGACTTCTGCAATTGCTATTTAAAAAAATGTGTCGAAAGCATTTATATGAAGAAACAACCAATGGATTTAGGTATACTTCTTTACCAAACTTTGACTGCAAGATACTAGTTCATATATTGAAGCGAAAATTAGAACAAAGAAAACAATATTTTGAATGTTTTATTCCATAAAGCGTGTTGATAAGGGATTCCTCTTGGCTGTTGTGCAGAATATGTAAACTAATCCCGGATTCAAAGCCCCTCTTTAAAAAACACGAATGTCGTAATAACATGTGCTTATTAACGGAAGTTTCATTTGTAACATCACAATCTTTCGATCGGTAGGACAAAATGATCCTTAAAAAACTGATCCCGGTGCTGAGCATACCTAACGCAGCTGTATCAATGTGTCATTAACGTCAAATAACGTCGCAAAATGGATGCTAAAAATTCGAGAAATATTTGGGAACGAGGGTACAATCCATCAGAAAAGGTGGGCTGAATCTGCTTCTTTTAGTCCAGAGTTCTGCATATGAACTCTGTTTTTGAGCTGGTATTATAAAATTTGGATCGCACTCGTTTCGCTAAGTCCTTCTCAAATTATTTGAAAAATCCTATAATATTCCGGTCATTTCAACATATTATTAACATCCCACATATACTCTGCAGATATAAATGTATCAGCAGTTCGCTATGTCAAATTCATTCTCACGTAGACCTGTATTTAGAACACAGAGTTCAGTTTATACTCAAATATGACGTAGCTAAGAAGTTGAAAACAAAGATCCTCCACTACCAATGGAAGCTTGAACGCTCAATGTTTATGTGACTTCCATGCAGAATACATATTTCAGTGAAGAAATTCGATGATATGGAAGAATATTCGACAGAACTATTTTATGGATAAATATGAAGTACCCAAAATAGGCGGAAAATGCAGAAAAGATATCATGTATTTGAACAGATCTGAATGTATTTTAAAAAAATCTGTTAAACGTGTCCACGTTGACATTATATGTACCCCCACCCCCCTCACCGTGGACAAGCGTGGACATTTTCGTACCCTCTACCACCCCTAAAATTGTCCACGTGGTATGTGAACAGCCCCTTAACGCAGCGGAAACTCGAATTTCGTATCAGTTTGGAAGGAGATTCGACAATTTCCAAGATCTTCAAAGTAAATGCACTTGGGACCCCCAGATATTAGATTACACGTTTCTTGATCAGCTGAGAAATATGTCCAGTTATTAACGAATTGCCTTGGTATGTTTGTTCTCAAAATTCCCGATTGCTATCATTGATCCGAATTTATCATCGAATAGTTACAATCCAAGGAGACAATAGGAACTGAACTGTCGCGGATTATTCGAATAAAAATGCATAAAAATGACGCGTCTCGTAAACTAGCTTTAAGTGTGAAGAACAAAAGTTTATTCTTCTCAATCTGTCCGTCTTACCTCTGGTTCCATCACTACTTGACAAGCCTGGCATTCGTAGATAGTGCCATCTGTGAACGAAAGGCGGATTTCTACGCATATTCACGAAAATTTCAATCGATTTTACACCTCAAATTCTCTTTCAATCCAATTAAACCATCTATAATCGATCGCGTCATCTACTTCCGAACCGAAACTTTCACTCGAGCGATGAGCGAAGTTTTCGAACCGGTCGCAAATGATACACACACTGCCATGCCGAAGGCAGCAAATAGTCGGTAGGTATGTGATTGCCGGCACCAGGAAGCGCAACTAGCCGCACTACAGATGATGTAAACCTACATCCGTCGTCTCTATTGAGCGCGAGAAAATTTCACGTCCAGACGATAGGCGGCGGATTGGTGATGGAAGTAACGCGCGCGCCCGTCGTAATCAACACTGACCTAGAAAAATAAAAGCAACGCACACCTTCTCTTCCCGTTCCGATCGATTCGTCGTCTCTAAGCTAAGTGATATCATTATAAGCGGGAGGAGCGCGATCGCGATCAGGCTTGACAGGTGACCGTGGTCACCTCGCACAGCTCCCATGGCGTGCGAGTTCAAGTTTTACCCCTCATTCGATTCGCATGTCGCATGTCGAACTCGATTTTAATACTTGTAACTTAACTTACCATTTGTTCTTTTGATTCTCCTCGGCGGCCGCCATCCGGTGCCTCGTCGTCTCGTACACATCGTCGTTGGCCTGTATCCGCATCTTGTGCGGAATGTGACCCATATTCTGCAACTGCTGACCCTGGTTCTGTTGCACGCACTCGATCGAACCACCACCCTCGATGTCCGTAATCGAGAAGCTGAACTTTTGCACATTGTTGCCGCTTGAGGGGAACGACAGGTAACCCTGGCCATTCGCGAGGAATTGTATCGATGGGTTGAGCCCGGTGTTCAATTTGAGCTAAACGCAAAAGAGGGTGAGGGAAGAGAAAAAAGGTAAACTTCGGTTAGTAATGATTGTGATCAAGACCTAATGAGATAAGACTAGATATCTAGCCGGAGGAATGGGGAAGTGTAAAATAATAATCACGCACCACAAGGAAATACAGGTTTTGCGTACTTCACTTAAATGCCTCTCATGCAACGAGCATAGATGGAGATGATTTTACTATCGATAGATTATCTGTGTGGTGTTGAAAACCAGTGACCAACCGGAATTGCGGTTTGGCTTGAACTCAACGACTTTCTTCACAACCAACTCGGCGCGATTGCAGCACCACGCATAATATAATTTCTCTTCGTTACTTTCACAGTTTGATCGCGGTAATACGATTCGTCTACTTGTTTTTTTTTATTTGAATAGAGTGCGAATGAGCGAATGCTTCTGTGATTTTGTTTTTCTACAATAAAACGTAAAACGAGCCATACCAAATTACAGAAATAAAGCATGAAGTAGGATCACTCCTTCTCCTATTTCTGCAGAAATTTTTTATAAGCAAGCAACAACAAACGTTGAATATCCAATATGAAATGTCTCATCCAAACAACATTTTGCGACGGTGATTTATTTTACACTGAGCATAAATGTACATTCATTATCTTTCCGAAATTGCTATTCACCAATACAAATATATTTCGTTCATATTACCACGTATTCGTTTTGTTTTGTCAGAGTTCACATCATTCCGAAAAGCTTCTCTTGTAAGAACGTTTGGGCATAGAAGACATTCCTTTACTATGGACCATATGAATATAATCTTATGTCATGACAGAGCGGCACTTTTTCATCAGCAAATAGCAGTATGGATGTAAGCATATAATGAATTTTGGCATTAGGGAAAAAGCATTTATATCGCCATCAGCATTGGACTTTTACTACACCCAAAATTAATTTTTAGCACATGTTTTGGCATTCTGATTTCTTACATTAAATGAGCCTGAAAATAACAAAAAATGCGCTAATCCGCTATGCTGGTATATTATTTATATAATATATATGTTATAGCAATATGAGCGATCGAAACAAGAGATACAGTGAAAATAAGCACACATTAAAGTTTTTCGCATACTTTGCCACAGAACTAGTAGTGCTTATCAAAAACTGAAGCATTTTAAGAGCCCCATATTTTGCCTTTTAGCGTTATATCCGCTCATAAAGCATAACAAGCATTTGTTTAATGCTATGTATGCGGATATAGTGTTGATTTAGGGCTATTGTTTGGTGCTTACGTTTGGTCTTGGGGAATCACCGTCATGTGTCCGTTATAAAATATTGTGGGTCCAATTATTAATTATTTAATAAAGTAATAATGTACGAAAAGATCGACGAATCACAAAGCGTAATGTAGTTATTAAAAAAACAAATCCGACATAAGAAATCAGAAATCTGACATCTGGCATCTGAAATCTGAAATCTGAAATCTGAAATCTGAAATCTGAAATCTGAAATCTGAAATCTGAAATCTGAAATCTGGAATCTGAAATCTCAAATTTGAAATATGATATCTGAAATATTTATCAGAAATAAGAATAATCGGACATCAGAAATCAGAAATCAGAAAACAGAATAATAACTTATAGCCTAATTCTGGCACTTTTTCAGCATTTGTAATTCCAAATAGCAGTATAATGATTATAAACATTAGAAAAAAAAGCAATTAAATCGCCAATACTAATACATATAGGGCTCTTACAGAAAACAGAAATCAGGAGTCAGGAATTAGAAATTAGAAATTAAAAATCAGTAATCTAAAATCTGAAATCTGGAAACCTTAATGAAATCTAGAAACCCTAATAAAATCTGAAATAAAGAATAAGGAATTAAAAATGAGAACTGAGATATAACGAATTAGTAATAGAGAATAGAAATAGGAAAATAGATAAGAATCGTAATATTGATAGGAATAGAAATAGGAATCGGAATAGAGATGAAGACAGAAATATAAATAGAAATAGTAAAAGAAAAACATAAAAATGATCTCCTTTCAAACTATGATATCTTCAAATGCGTCTCGATTGTGCACGTTGGTGAATCTTCAAATGCATTCCGATTGTGATTTTAGAGACACGTTCAAAAATACAAGAAAATAAAACAAGAAATATCCCCCACATGAACGGATACCAATTGGGTTTCGTATCCAGATAAATTATTTATATTTCTGAACATCGAAATTTTTGCCAAGATGCATCTACTTAAACCTTAAAAAATCTACATGAGAAATAATCGTTTTGTGCTCAGATAAATTGTTTATATTTTAGGAAATATTTTGACCGTTCAAACGATAATGAATTTATATGAAGTAAATTGAAAACCAAAAAAAAAGTTAAGCCGCAATTCTATTGAGCCGCCATTTAGGCAGCATGCGATCTGCGACCGTTACGCTCGCTCCACAAAGTCTTTCCACCGAAGCAATACTATGCGACAATCCATTCCATCTACATTATTGACATGACGAAAAGTGTCGTCTTCTATCCGTCAGCCAACGGATCGATGCGACATGCCGTTCAGTATCGCCTCAATCGAATTTCGGCTTTACAAATCAAATATGGGAGATGCAAAATTCAAAATTTAAGCTAAGAAATCAAAATTACAGTGAAATTTAAAAAAACCAAAAAAATTGAAAACCAAAATTAACAATATTAGGGTATTTTAGAAAAAAAACAACTTTGTGAAACATATAAATTAAAGAATTAAAAAAAATTATTAAATAAATTAGGTAAAACTAATGTAATTCCATGAAATGAAGGGAAAAAAAACAAAAATTAGCTCTGATTCGTTCCTTCACTAAAAAATTTTAACACGTACTTTTTTTTCATTCTGCCCTTGGGGTTATATATTATACTATGCTATATCGAGAAATATAATCAAAAAATAAATTCCTAAAAAATTGAAGTACTAAAAAAAATCTTGAAATATTGAATTGTTTATTGTATTCAGAGATTCAGTACTACTATATTTCGTATGAGTTTTACTTTTTCCCATTCTCAATACGCTTGGAAATGAAAATTTGAAAAAATACATCTACTGTGGTGTACGGTGTACCGCGACAAATTATAGCAAAATTCTATCCCCTGCGTAAAAAAATCCTGGGTGTATAGAATTTATTCAAAACTGTCGATGATTATTTTTTGAACTATTTATTATCTCAGTACTGAATGATCAACAACAACGTTATAGAAATCAAATGAAAGATATTTGATAACGTTGATTGGATTTGCTATCTGTGAATATACAGAAAGAAATCGATTTCTCATACCGCTATTTACGTTCGAGAGTACCTGGATCGACGTCTGCTGCTTTCTTCCCGATATTTTTATCCACTACATCTACATACATCGAAATACAAATTTCTCTGTAAAATATTCCGTGTAAATCCATGTGAATTATGCTTTAAAGAGATTTATATCCCAGCTTCATGCGTTGATATTTCTCGATTCTTAAGCATTTGTAATTATTTTTGTAAAAATTTAAACAATTTCCTACATTTCATTCTTTGACATGAATTTTTTAGATATCATAGCTTTTAAATTATAAATTTTTGTAAATAAATAAGAAAAAAAATTTGTTTTTTCCAAAAACTAGTCTAATTCTTTTTCGTATATTTCAAGTATGCAAAGTTACTTAAATGACCCATGTCTTTACACCCACAACGTTTCGCTATTATCTGAGATGGTGCTGCCAACTCCTAAGACGAGTTGGCATGAAATTCGTCTAATGTAAAAAATGAATATTGAATACTTTGGAAAAAAATGAAAAAAAAATCTCGAGAATTCACTTTTGTTCAACAAATTTCAAATTAAATAAATTTTAAGAAATTCTATAATTTCAAACATCCAATGATTTAGCAATCCAATAATTGAAAAATAAATCAATTAAAAAAAAGAACAAAGAATAAAAAGTTGGAGAATAAAAAAAAATCATTGAACATTTAAAAAATTTTAAAATTGAAAACTCAAAATAGCAAGAACGACGGAAATAAGGACGATGACAACAAGAAAGATAGTAAAGGTGGAAACAGAATGCCACGTTGTGCGTTGCTTCTCATCAGCTGTCATTGCTTGCGTTTTGTACTAAAACATTCGCCCGACGCAGTCTGTTGATTTGCAGTCACAATCTAGCATTCGCGTCACCACTTTTCATGTAAACAAAAACAAAATAAAATTCGTATGAAAATCTTTTTCTTGTTTTGTCCACGGATCAGTTGAATGTTTTTGAAAACAACACATTAATATATCCGCGTTGGCGGCATTGAGCTTCGTTTACTAGTTTAGGAAAGCGTGAAAGAATAGCTGATTTTCAGTCGGAATGAACACGTTTTCAAAATTAAAATTATGAATGAAAATTAGCTTTTCCATATCAAACTAGTATTCTATTTAAATGAAAAACATTTTTGTTTGCAGGTGGTGAAAAAGTTTCATACGAAAATTGTTTATGAAGCCAACTCTATATTATGATGAAAAAATTCAGCAACAATGTTGGAATTGTTTACCCATTTTTGTTGAATTAAAGTCACAAACACGTGTTTCAAATAATCAAATTACATGATGTGAATATTTTCATTCAAATTTTAAAAACCGGCTTCGTGTCTTCTAATTTGATGGAGATTACACTAACGAGTTTGGGACCCAAATTATGGCCCTAATTTGATGTTGCCACCAGACGTCGACACCATGCCACTGTCATCGCGAACTCGGCGCAAGCAGTTTAGAACAAATGTTAGCGTTTAGTACAACGATGCTAATGACGAAACGCATTATTGTGTTCAACTAAATGGAAATACACATATTTAAAATGAAGTGTCAAAGCACAATTGTCGCAACGCGACGCATAGCGAGGCATTCTGGTTTCACCTTAAGAATACAGAGAATAAGGAGAATAATCGCAACAAACATGAGGGAAACATGAGAATCAAAATGACGTGTAATAAGGAGAACAAAGATTAGAACGAAAATAACAAAGTAAGAAGTTTCATCTCTCCTTTTTTGTTTGTAATAATACGTTCGCCTAGTAAAAACGAAAAAAATTTGAGAAATGTAAATTTCAATGTGGAAATTGCTGTTCTTACTCCATTTCCATCTATTCCAAAATCCGCAATCCCACAAAATAACCATCATCAGCCACTCATGTTAAATGCGGCTGCTAGCGGCGGAAGAATCCCACTTGAAATGTGTTGCATCCGATCATCCCACTTGAGAGATTGTTTGTTTACGCGTTCAAGTTTACTCCTTCAATACGACGACGCTCACTCGCGCTTGTTCGTCGTCCGTCAAACTCTGCAATCCGCTGACGATGCTGGAATTTTCCAACTCGATGAAGCTCGAACCAAATTGTCAGCGATGACAGCAACCTGTTATCTACAGCGGAAGAAGATGTGAGAAGATGCTGCACTTCACTTGACCAAAACCCGATTTGGATGATTTCACAGATGCACAGATGCACGGCTGAGAGTAGTATTACTCGCGAACCGGTTCCACTTCCTTGAAGAGTTCTTTTTTTTCCATCCGCTCGTGAGATCTGATAATTGATTTGATGACGGCGTTTATGGCGGATAGATTGGTTATGGACTCATGAAGATAACCGAACGAATCAAGATGTGGTATTTTTTGTGAGAGAAAAAAAGAAGCATCAGTGATTTAAAATTGATTGAAGTATAGGAAGCACACAGGAGAACCCGGCCCAAACTAGGGTGTCTATAGTCCCACGCTTGAACAGCACCATCAGTGGCTATTTTTATCGCGTTATCTATATCCTAAACGAGCGCACCGAAGGAAGAGATAAGAGATGGGAAAAAATCGCTTACCACATCCCACTCGCTGGCTGTTGAGACGGGCAACGCGGATGGAAGCCCATGAAAATATATGCAATCAAATGCGGCAAAAACGCCACTGGAGACGTCATTATACTCCCGCCCGCGCAAGAACGGCTATTTGTGACGCATTCACTGCACAACACAACGGAGAGCCTACATTGACGTCAGTAGCCCGGGTACTCCTGGGATGACCTTAAAAAAGAGGAGTAGGAGGAGCGGCGAGGGAGGAGGTCAGGTATAATGTGCAGAAATTGTGAATATATTGGTCGCTCAAGCGAATGCAAGTTGTTGATTCAGTGCGATTGCATGCCCACATTCCTCCCTCCTCGCTCAGCTCAGCTTGGAGATGAAGCCACAGACTTTATCTCGATAGATGCCGGCCAGACGATTAAAGGGTCGCTGCAGGAATGAATCACGCCATTCAAGTGCGCGATTCTATTTCCCCTTCACGGAAATTTCCTACTTCGTTTGTCACAATTCGAAAAGACGCTTGTGTTTTTCCATCGTAAACGAAAAAACAACTAAACATGCCTGACACAAAAATCTGAAGATTGAAATATAAACCTCCAAAGGATGGTGATTGAAATATCATAACTCGATTATGAACATCAGCGTGACATCAGTAATTCAACCTTTTTGAGGGAAATTATACCATCCTCAAGAACATGATCACTGATCATTATCAATCTCTTCAAAGCCTGATTCTGTCATCTCCGTTTTGTTATGACAAGTGCGCCTTCACATATATTCCTATTCTTCATGCAGGAAAGAGAGCTAAGCATCACGTTTTTGTAACAAAACAAAGTAAAAGTAATACCCTCTCATAACCATATGATCACCCGCCGCCATCGTCCATTAGCCCGCTTGCCGGCTTATTCCATGGCGTCTTTCATTCACATTTTTATTGAAACGAACTGTTTGAACCCAGCTGGAAGAAATTTGTTTTTGTATACATATTTCATTGGAAGTATTTGTCATTTCCCCGTTATTGTTTGTCCCAAATTCGGTGGCTGAACTATGACAATTACGGACAATAGAAGTTGTTGTTGTCCTCACTGACACTCGTTCTCAACTACACACACACACTGACACAACTTTCTGTGCGCAAGGTGGTTGTTGTTGTTGTTGTGGTTAGAGTTGTGTACACATTTCACGCTTCACAGTCAGAGAGAAGCAAATAACAATAACAGCAGCGACAGTGGCAACAACAGCAACTCGGTCAGTCCGGAGTGGAGAAGAAAAATGTTGTTTTGAAGAAGCGAAAGTTGTTTTGATTTCTATTTATATGGTATGGTGGTGTATCGGATGACAACCAGCCAACAACAATTTCTGGACGGTGTGTCGGACGGGTGCTAACTACCGACCATCAATGATAATTTAAACTGTAACCGAAAGTCGTGAGCCTCGTCGTGAGGCTGCTTGACTGCGTCGTGCTGCTGTTGCTGGGATTCGCAAAGGGTTTCTATTACACGCGTATTGGCTTCATACAGGATGCAGATTTGTTATCGATACTCGCGTTAAAGTGGCGTCGATTCGCACACACAAACACACAGCAGATTCGTCTGGCATGTGTGGTGAGAGATGTTACGTTTTCAAACATTCTCTTAAATAACGTTGAAAACCGACGAAGCCCTGCTTTTTAACGATGTCAATAAAAACTTTTTTTTTGTCCCTTTTATTTATTTTAGGCTCATTGGCATTTTAGGTGTGACAGAGCCGAATTTTAATCGTGTACATGTCACATATATTTATCATATCTATAATTAGCACATTACACAGTTGCCATTTTTCGGCGTTAGAGTATTCGCTTCTATACCATTCCATATGCACATTTACACAGTAGCAGCCATTTAGGCGTAAGAGTTTTCTATCTGTTCTTCCATTATCCAGTTAGACCGGACAGCGGAGACAGTTGATTGATCATTGTTGAGTTATTTATAGAACAGCAGCCCGATGTGTCTTGCAGAGCAGAGCAGTTGTATGGATGAATCGATCTAATTTCGACCGTGGATCGATCTCCATCGCTGATGATTGTTGCGTGGACGTAGTTATTCTGTAACAACACAAAGATGGTCAATGAGGGCCCTGAGTTTCGAACTCACGATCGATCGCTTACTAAGCGAACGCGCAACCAATGTGGCTACGGAGGACCCCAATAAAAACTTGAACTGAGCAAATGTGGTGACCTTGAATGGATGTTTAGCTTCCTGTCTATGTACGAACAATAGACAGTACAGCTAACCAAATATGATCGGAAGAGAATATTTGCCGGAATGTTTCCAGAAATTGCGTATTCAAATCTATAAAATTGGAATATCATTTGAAGCGTTCACTATTTTTTAATTCTAATAAAGCAAATTGGAAACGAACGAAAAATTTTACAAATGCTGAATTTTGAATTTAATCTAAAGAATCAAGATTGCAATTCAATAACAAAAACTGAACTAAAATAAGTATCAGGACAAATTTGAAAAATTTTAAAAATTTGTTGTGAAAATTACATTTAAAAAATAAAAGCTTCCAAAATTGAAAAAAAAATAATTCAACGAAATTGAGCAATATAAACAATAAAAAGTTAAAATATTAAGAAAAAGACGATTCAAAGAAAACGCATTGTTAAATTTTGAGAACTGGAAAACTATTTATTTTGAAAATAGAAAATGATGAACAATGAAAATTGAAATACTGAAAAATCAATTTTTCTAAAAAATTCAACGGTGTCAGATATTGTTTGAAATTTTTGAAACACTCAAACATTTCTGGATTAACTATTTTTAATTTCGATTTTCTCAATATTGGATGTTCTGTAAGTATTCAACATTGAAAATCACTATGAAATATTATAAAAGAAAAACTCAAAAAAATATAAAAATGCAAATTGAATATTGAAAATTAAACGCCAGAAATTGAAATAAAAAATGAAATGAAAATACAGGCCGCATAAAAAAATTGTGAAAAACTTCACCAGTAGCTTCAAAAAACCGTGTTCGGTACACATTTTGAAAAAAAAATGTGAGCGGTAAATAGGGACCGCATAAAAAAATTTCCCCCAAGAAAATATCTCAAAAACCACGCCGTTCACCGTTCAATTTCCTTTTGTTTTTCTGCTTTGCGATGGGACAGTTTACCTCTTCGGTTGCGCGTGGCTGTTTTGTGCTTTTAGTTGCATGCCGAAGCGTGATGCTGTTAGATATCATGTCATGCAAAAACTTAGAAAAACTTAAAGCATTTGATGGGAGGAGGGGAATGATTGCAGAAGTGGATAATTGAGACGCAAATATTCTTTCTTCGCACTGAAATGCATATAAACCATCTAAAAATAAATAAATGGGTGATGACTTCGTCAAATTTGATTCTTTTCATTTACCGCACAAAAAAATCGCACAAAACAAAAACTTTTTTTCTTCTAATTACTGAAGTTTAGGCATTCTAAAATATGCCCTAGGAAGGACTTTTCGAAAATCGTACTGTTTACCAAGTTATATTCATTTTAGTAATGTGGTATCTACTCTTGCACGGTCATAACATTAGCTTCAAACGCATTTTCCTCGAAACTAGTTTTTTTTTCAAACTGGCGTATACGATATCCTATATATATATATATATATATATATATATATATATATATATATATATATATATAATATCGTATACGCCAGTTTGAAAAAAAAAATAGTTTCGAGGAAAATGCGTTTGAAGCTAATGTTATGACCGTGCAAGAGTAGATACCACATTACTAAAATGAATATAACTCGGTAAACAATAGGATTTTCGAAAAGTCCTTCCTAGGGCATATTTTAGAATGCCTAAACTTCAGTAATTAGAAGAAAAAAAAGTTTTTTTTTTGTGCGATTTTCTTGTGCGGTAAATGAAAAGAAGCAAATTTGACGAAGTAATCACCCATTTATTTTTTGTAGATGGTTTATATGCATTTCAGTGCGAAGAAAGAATATTTTGCGTCTCAATTATCCACTTCTGAAATCATTCCCCTCCTCCCGCAGGATATATATATATATATATATATATATATATATATATATATATATATATATATATATATATATATATATATATATATATATATATATATATATACACACTGAAAATTCAGAAACTTAAATAAATCAGCATTAAAAAACCTAAAAGAAAGTAAAAAAAAAGAAAACATAAAAAGTTAAGCGAAAAAAACACTGAAAGTATATTTGTGAACTGATAATGTTCAGAATATAAAATAATTATAAAAATGAACAGAATTGATAAATAAATAAATAATAAAAATTAGAATAAACAAGCTCAACATTTCTACATTTGAAAATATTGAATTTTTAAAAAATTGACGTAAAAAATGTCACCGTCTGATGAATTTGAAAACTCAAAACTTTCAAAATTAAACAATTAAAAACAATTTGAAAATTGTGTGTGGCCTCACGTTAGAAATGAATTAAAAATTTTGAGAACAGAAGAAATTTAAAAACAAAAAGTGGAAAATCTTTTTTACTTGTTTTTTTTTTAATTAAACATTCCAAATTAAATAAATAAAATCAATAAATCAATATAGTTAGCACCTAAATTTATAAAATTAAACATACTCATCGAATAGATTCATTAGATTCATTAATTAATCAGATGAGATTAAAAGAATTGATGGATTTGATAATATTAATAAAATTGATACAACGATGGATCGGAGATTGAAAATCAATAAAATTATTGTTCAAATTGTACAAATTTTTAAAACTCTTAAAACTTTTGAAACTGTTAAATTGTTCGACCAACTCAATTTGTTCAAATTTTTCCAATTGTTCACGTTTTTCAAATTGATCTAATTATAAAATTGTGAAATTGTAAAAAATTAAAAAAAACAACAAAAATCAACTCAAAAAATAAGAATACAACGAATTAAGGGAAAACCAACTCGAAGAAGTTTGGTTTTCGTTGATCATCCAAAACAATTTCAATACGTTATGAATCTGATAATTTGGTGTGTTCGAATAGAGAGAAGTCGCAGGGATGTCGGTCTAATGATTAGAAGAGATTAGAAATCTTAAACTGACCCAGGAAAAAAAATCGCGCTGAAACACAAGTATGAGTCTTGTACATTTAGAACAATATTGAAATGAGGGTTACGACAGAGGGTGAGACTAGAGCCGGATTTTCGAGTAGTTTTTTTTTTACTTTCAGTCTCTTTCTCCTCGTGATGAGTTAAGTCAGCCATCATCGGTACTCCAATCGCTTTACTTATGTTTTCATCTTAAGTTTTTCGGTCATATCCAAAGTCAGTGCATTTGAAACGTGTCTACAACAGCGTTTGACACAATCCAGGTCACCCAAAAGGAAATCATGATGCAATAAGTCACTTATTACGGATTTTTCCGTGAGCTGAAAAAGAGTCAAAGTTCCGGTGGTACGTCATTACATAATCATCTCCACCAGAAAGACCGACTGCTGGTGGTGAATAATTTTTTGTCCAGCCCACTCTCTATTGAATATTGTGAGTGGAACTACACATCACTTCCGAAACTCGTTTCCTTCGACCGAACTTGTGAGAAACTGGAAAAGCTTCCCCTCGTTGTTTTTTTTTGTTCTCAATCAATTCCCTGCATTTCGATCGACACTTAGTGTGCTTAAAACAGGAAAAAAAAGCCTGTTAAAAAAGAAATAAACGATTGTACGTCAGGTACAGGGAATGAATATGAAAACGTAGATAAACAGTTGTTTACCGAAACCTTATTCAACACGAACAGCTGATTCCATTGCTTGCGTCTCTCTTGCACTCTCAATCGTTCTCTCTCGCTCCCACATTCGTGTTCATCGCGTCGCGGCCGTTAGGCCTTTTACTTTTACTGTCTCTACTTGTCGTGGCCCTATTGGTGCTGCGATAAGCCGCGCATACCAATACGACGACCACGAGAGCAAGCGACGCACTAATACCCCCGATATAAGTTGTTCAGAAGCCGTCTCACAAGTGTCAGCGGTTAACACTTTTTTTTTGTCTCAATGCAACGGATCGACGCTGCTCTGAGGTGAGGGCAAATTGATTGGAAACCTGCGTGGTAACCTCAAAACACACATAGAAACACACGCGTAGAATTGTGTTGTGAGGTTCTTTTTTTCGTGGTGCGTCAATGTTTGACCTCAAGAGCTCTTCTAACCTTGTCATTTCCTGCGTACGCAAGTGAACATCTACACGCCACACATAACCTTCAAAGCTTGCAGCAGCTCACAATGGATTTGTGTAATAATGCGACGGCAGTCAATTGCCCGAAAAACTAGTCACGTTGTTGGGCAGGCAGTCACATGCGGAAGTGTGCGACAATAGGCACACGTAACACCCGAGGTTCATTATGTAACGTAATCCGAAAAGCACTTTCGACTCTTCTTTTTTCTTTCATTCTTGTTAGCCAAAAAAAGAAAAGGGGGCTGTCGTTACGCTCCCGCTCATTCCGACCCGAAAAACAATTTCTTGTTCCCTAGGGGTGGTGGTGATCTTACAATTGAACTCCAGCGTGAAGAGATGGAGGGGACAAATAGTAATCCTGGCCCAATAATGTCTCCCCCCGTCGTCAGGTAGATGAAGCAGCAATGGGAGGGACCAACGGACAGCGGTAAAAAAGTAAACTAGAACGGTTGGAAAATTCCCGCTTTCAATAGGCTCTGTTATGTAGCCTTTCGTTTCAATAGCCATCGACCATGTCGAACCGCTCAGTTCGTAGATACCCGGGGACAAAACCAAAAAAAAACTTCAAAATATAGTACGCGCAATAGTCACGTCCAACGTCGTGTTATTTTTCCGCAAGCACACTACATGTATAGGGAGCTGTAGCGCAGGGACAACAACATATCCCTCGTTTAGGCATGTAAATCCGATTAAAGCCATTACGAAACTTTTTTTTTTGTTTGGCCGAGGAGTTTCTGCTTTTTTTTGCACGCCCTCTCTCTCTGTGCGGTAATATTCCAGACCTCATTTTTTGCGACTTTTTCTAAACCGGATCCCCGGGTGGTGGCGGCTGCGGTCCACTGATTAAATCCTAAGTAGATGCTGGCGACGGACGGACGGCCTGTCGGTGCACTATTATCCGGGAACGTTTTCTGTGTATCGAAGTCGCGCAGTGGAAGAAGGATAGAGAGATTACTATCGTCGAGATGTGAGTCGCCCACCATTCACCAGCGCTCCATCACACATCCATGTCGGTTTCATATTCTAGTCTTTGACAGGAATAGCGTGTAGAGGGTGGTTGGTGGCGGGTACCATGGGCTTGTGACGCGGGGTTGTTTTTAATTAAAGTTTACCTCTCGTTCAAAGCTAATGCTTGCCACCACCACCGTGTGGCATATGGTGGGCTTCGTAACGGAACAAACAACATCTCCAACTGGAGCAGGACTTGAGAGATGTGTTAGTGTGTTTGTTCTCCTTACATCCTGTTCAACCATAAGGGTGGGTTGAGACTAGTGATATATTCATGTGAAGAAATATGATGAGATTTATAGAAATCGCATCAACCATTTACATTAGCGTGAACTTCTATAATGAATATATTCATATTTTCGGTGAATTTATTCACTTGAAGTAGAACTGCATCCAACTTAAGTGATTTCTCACCAGTGAGAAATTCACAAGCGTTTACATATGCTGAATTTATTCAAGTTATATATACCTCGAATAAGTGTATCATATTTATTCTCACCCGTTTACACCTATTTTCACGTGAATAAATCGATCTATAGCTATAGATCTCCCTAATGTAAACCCGCCATAAGGTATTGTATACCTTCCCAAACGTTGAATTAGTTTATTTTTGCTGACTTCTGACTGACCGTTTGGAGGCGACCATGAAATAAATTAGTCACAACTTAAGTCGCAGGTTGTACAATCACAACATGCTAACTATTTCGGGTGATTTACAGTCTCTCTCGGCAGCAAGTGTCTCAAATATACCAACCTGTACAACCCAAGCAACCATTGGCACTAACTTGAAGCCCTATCATGGCACTAATTCAACGTATATCAACATTTTTAATGCTTATAAGCAGAGATGCCAACCTTCCTGATTTTTCAGGATTTCCCAGACTTTTTTAGCACGCTCCCTGTTATCTTGACGAACACTTAATTTATCCTGATTTTTCTGGAATGATCCTGATTTTTTCTGATTTTTCCTGATTTTTGTACTCTTTACATTATTCGTAATAAATATACTGGTTTCCATGCCAAAGTTTTCTGTCATGATAGTTCTTCGGTTCGCACTTGTATATCTTCTTCTTCTTCTTCAATGGCACTAACGTTCCTAGACAAACTTCGCCGTCTCAACGTTTGGTAATGCCTACTGTATTAAGACTCATCAATTTAAGTATGAGTGTCTATTACTTGCGTCATTTTTATTAGTACTTAGTTGAGATTTCTATGCCAAATAACACGCCTTGAATGCATTCTGAGTGGCAAGCTCTAGAATACGCGTGATCACAGTGCAAGTCGGAGGAAATTTCTTTGACGAAAAATTCCCCCGACCAGAACGGGAATCGAACCCGAACACCCGGCATGTTAGTTATGACGCTAACCACTCCACTATAGGATTTCAGGCGGACAAAAATCGGAAAAGTGACTGTCACCAATCTGTTTTTATATATTTGCTATAGAATGAAGACACTTTAACTAAGAAAAGTTCAAAATTTCAGCACTCTAGCAGGTACCATACTTGAGATATTAAAAAATAAACATGAAAATTTAAAAAAAATGCAATTTTTTTTCCAACAAAAGCGAATTACAAAAAAAACTTTTTTTAGTCACAAATAACAGAATAAATTTAAAGTTCGTTATATTCTTGAAAACGTTATTGATTGGGCTTTCCGAAAAACAAGTAGTTGACTAGTTTTATTGGGGAAAACTAGAAAATAAAGAAGAAAAAGAAGAAGAAAATAAGAAAAACAATCATAATTTTAACTTTGTTGATCAGCATCTTTTTACTCCCAGGAGCCCCCGGGTCAGGTCCTTGATTATTTTCTAGTTTAAGGTGTATAAAGTCTTGTCCAGTTAGAATCCGTACGGAAGAAATCATTTATATCTCGGAGATAGAATGACATACAAAAAAGAGTGATCAACCAAAAGAAAGATATATTCTTGCACTTTTACAAAAAAATGTCCTTAAAATTATTTTTCTTCATTTCTGATGAAACTTCTCACTTTTCTGGTGATTCCTCCCATCAAACGTTGCACAGCGGCAGTGTCGACCTCTGTGGCCAGTTTTTTCCAGAATCTGGTCATCCCTGCAGCGTCCCGAGCCATTTTTCCGGTCTTCTTTAGCTTCCGCTTCATAATCGCCCAATATTTTTCAATTGGGCGGAATTGGGGGCAGTTTGGTGGGTTGAACTCCTTCTCGATAAAATCCACCCCGTTGTCGCGGTACCACTGGAGAACCTCCCGGCTATAGTGGCAACTCGCTAAGTCAGGCCAAAACTTAACGGGACCATTGTGTGCCTTTATGAAAGGCAACACACGCTCCTTCAGGCACTCTTCCTTGTACAATTTCGAATCCATGGTCTTTGTAGTGATGAAAACCGGCGTCTTCGCACCACAGGTGCATATACCCTGCCAGATCATCATCTTCTTGGCAAATTTGTCCATGAACATGAACTTGAATTTGGCGGGGACATCGCCTCGTGCCGTGGAAAGATAAAATTTTTGTCCCGGAAGTTGGCCGAAGTCCATTTTTACATAAGTTTCGTCATCCTGGAGCAGGCATCCATGGTACTTCGTTAGTACCTGATAATACAACTTACGAGCGCGAGTTTTCGTCACTAGACTCTGCTTCATCGTCCTATTTGGTTGCTTGATTGCTTTGTAGGAATGAAGTCCAGCTCGGTGAATGATTCGTCGAACGGTACTACGAGCGGCACCGTATTTCTGAGCGATATCATGTTCGGACAGTCCAGGGTTTGCTCTGACGGTTCTCAACACCTTCCAATTCAGCTGACGATCGTAGGTTCCGCTTCGACGCTTCTTTTGAACCGCCCGGTCCACGCTGTTCCGCTCGCGGAATCGTCTGAGCACATCACATACGGTAGTTTTAGCGATATCCAACTGTTTCGCGATCTTCGCACCCGACCACGTTGGATTGTCAACGTGGGTGTGCAAGATTAATTTTCTTCTTCTGTCTTCCATGTGGAATAACTCCGGACTTACGGCACGAAAAAATTTGAAACTTTTACCACCAGAAGAGGAAACATTTGTAAACAAACCGCTGTAAAAACTTTCTTGCAGCGGCCACTGACTGTGCCGCTGTAAAATGTGCAACGCGTACGGATTCTAACTGGACAAGACTTTACTAACAAGTGCTGAAGAGTTTACATGCAACAACCTGTAACGACGAGATTTGGAGCGTTTTGAAAATTCTATACACACTTAAATTATATTCCACCTACCTATCTGCTTGATATTCAACGTCATCGTAACCGCTTTGAATTTCTATGTAACGTTTTAGTACCTATATTCCGGTAGATTCCGGTAGAAGCTACCAACCAACAGCAACTCACTTGTACCTACACTCATACTTAAATTGATGAGTCTTAATACAGTAGGCATTACCAATTGTTAAGAGCACGTGAAAGGATGGACAATCGAAAAGTTGTTTCATTGTTTGATTCAAAACTAACGACAAAAGAAAATGTAGCAAAAGTATTTGAAGCCTTGTGCGAAAGTTATAAAATTGACGTGGAAAAAAAAAGAAAGGCTTCGTGACAAGATAGTGAGGACGATATTGAGATACAAATCAAAGTGGCACGAAGTTTTCCGTGTTAAGCAGAGATTCGACGCACGTTATAAAAACCTTGGTGTTCTATTTTATTCCTTCAAACTATTTATTCTTCGAAAAATCAAATTGTATATTTATTACATGGTTGAAAATCCTTCAAATTTTTAATTGCAGCTATAAATGTTTGAAAATTAAAAAAATCATAAAAAGTTTGTTTTTTCTGGTTACCCTATTTCAAAACTAGGCACCCTTATGGACAATTAAAAAAAATACGAATCTAATTTATTAGGCTGGTGACCAGTCTTCACAATTTTGGCCAGAAGCATATTAAAATTAGAGGGCAGCCAAAGAAAGGGGAGGGGCTGAATTCCGAACAAATCCTAGAATTATTTCCTCTGGTTTTACTAAAAAAAGACATACCTCGATCGAAATTTGACCGTAATATGTTAACAAATGATTTTAATCAACTTGGCTCGACCATACCAAGTAGAAAAAATGCCAATAGTGTCGATAAAATGATGAAAATATTTTTGTCCGTCTGCTTGTATGGAAATCCCCCATAGTGCACTCGGCCAAGGGAGCACCCCTCGCACTTGTTTATATCTTACATTAAATTGTGTGGCCACCCTGCCACACAATTTCAGTTTTAGAATTCCTGCTTTTTTCCCGACTTTTTTTTCTGACTATTTCACTACACCTTAGTTCTCCTGTTGTTTTGGCTTGTTTTGTTCATTTTTTCTACAGCTTCTACACGTCACATCACCGCTGCTGACAGCTTATCATTGGAACGGTAGAACCGGTAGAGACAGTGTGGCCAGCTAGACGGTACCGGTATCAACAAATACACTCTGCATCGTCAGTCACAATCCAATGGAGAAATGACCTCCATTTGTACCTAACGAGCAGCATTTTAGAGTTGACATTTCGGGTTTTCTGCTGTCTTTTATTCATTTTTGAACCCATTTTCGATCTTCTGGATCTTCCCCATGGCTTTCAAACGTATGTAAGATGGCTTCTTAAGTCACATTCAATCGATCCACGGGTTGTTTCGTTGTGTTTGAGAGTCATCTTCGTCCAACAGTGCTTGAAGTTCACTGTCCTCGAACATTTTCGGCGATTGAAAATCATCATTTTTAAACCTTTTGCACCACCTAATGCCCTGCCATTCGATGCGATTCTGCAGCAGCTTTCATTGAATGCTAGCGGAAAATCAATCCTGACCGAAAATCATACATTCCAGGCACAGAAGTCGATATGTTCAAAACTCTTCAAAACTATATTTTGGTCAGTTTCTGCTCCGCTACCGTGCGGTTTGAATGCGCACAAAAAAGTTTGCTTCAGCATTCATTACCAGAACATAGACAAAGTACGCGTACAAGCAAAAAAGCAGAGCAGAAAAGAATTATTCTCAACTTAAGCTCCACCCTTGGCGCCAGGTGCGAATATGAAAGAAGTTTCATTAATTTGTTCTAGTCTCGTTCCAGCCAGCGAATAGCTAGCAGCTTTTCTCAATGCCAAGAGTTTGCTTATTTTTCTTAAGATTTTATCAAGTTTGAATGTGCGTGTTTGGGTTTCTTTTTTTACGCATTTTGAAATTTAAGAAAATGAGGTTAACTTCAGTGCATTTTTCAAATCATAATTATTTGAAGAATAAACGTATTCCGATGATGTAACAAGATGCTAGGAATACTCGCAAATCTCAATACTCATAATAATAAACTTCCCAAAAGTGTACAGATAATGTATAGGAAATGAAAGGGAAAACATAGTTTCTTAAATTTGAAATATCTCAAAAATTGAATACTTTCAGAAAGTTGATTATCATGAGCTTTTTGTTTTCGAATGAACTTTAAAATCATATTACATAATCGGAATACGTTTATTCGTGAAACAGTTGGGATTTGGAAAATGTAACAATGAAGCTTTAAGAAATACTTTTTATGATTTTTCTTTATTCTGAAAATGTGAAATTTCGACTGCAACATGAAATTTTTACACACCAAATATGAAGAAATCGATAGATCGGTTTTTGATTTTTTTTAAATTAAGTATTAATTTTTAATTTCTTTCCCGACAGATTATTTTTTCTAACGCCATATTGGTTCCCTACAACTTGTTGTCATACATATTTACTATATAAGGTACAACGGGGCAAGTTTGTTTTTTTTCAACCAAGGGGTAAGTTGAAATCAGCGAAAATCGACTATTTGTTAATTATAGCTGCAGATGCCGGACGTTAAAGGGTGTGTCACATCAAATTGCATCACGGAAAAAACGCTGTAGAAATTTAATTTTTAGGAATTATATCTTCAGCTTTCGCTTATAATCAGATAAGAGTGTATAGATCACGTTGGCCATGCTTCACTGTCAATTTTTCGTAAATTTGGAAAAATGTCGTCGAACGAAAAAGAGCGTCGTGAATTAATCCTGCGCACTCATTTCGAGAATCCGGAGTTGTCACATCGGGACATCGGTTAGATGCTGGGAATCGTCCAATCCACGGTCAGCAGAGTACTAAAACGATACTTCGAGAACCTAACCATCGACCGGAAGGTGAAGAACGGCAAAAATGGATGCTCCGTCAATGAAAAAGATCACAAGCGCGTAGTTAAGCAGTTTAGACGTGATCCGAGAAGATCGGTCCGGGATGTCGCCAATAAGCTGAATTTGTCAAGTTCATTCGTCCAGCGGATCAAGCAGCGGGAGGGCCTGCGTACATACAAGGTTCAGAAGGCTCCTACCCGCGACGAAAGGCAAAACATGGTGGGGAAGACGCGAGCCCGGAAGCTGTACACCGAAATGCTGACGAAGCCGCATTGCCTGGTAATGGACGACGAAACCTACGTCAAAGCGGATTTTCGTCAGCTGCCGGGCCTGTTGTTCTTCTCCGCAGAGGACAAATTCAGCGTTCCGGAGGAGATTCGCAAGCAGAAACTATCCAAGTTTGCCAAAAAGTACATGGTGTGGCAAGCGATCTGCTCTTGCGGAAAGCGGAGCGCCCCCTTCGTGATGACCGGCACGGTAAACGGACAGGTTTACCTTAAGGAGTGCCTACAGAAGCGCTTACTACCACTATTGAAGCAGCACGAGGGCCCGACCATCTTCTGGCCGGATCTCGCTTCGTGCCACTATTCAAAGGACGTGTTGGAGTGGTACGAAGCCAACGGGGTCACCTTCGTGCCAAAGGAAATGAACCCGCCCAAGCTCCGGCGCCTTCGCCCAATAGAGAAATATTGGGCGATTATGAAGCAGGCCCTCCGGAAGAACCCAAAAGTTGTCAAATCGGAGGCGGACTTCAAGAGAAAATGGATTTCTGTTCAAAAAAAAAAAAAATACAACCTGACGTTGTACAGAACCTTATGGACGGGGTAAAGAGGAAGGTGCGAGCATACGGGCTTGGGCTCGAAGTATGAATAAAAAGAAAATGCCAAAAGTTGTTTAATAGTTTTTATTTCACTGTCTAAAATTTTCAAAAGGATCGGTCTACTGGGCGAATTTCTACAGCGTTTTTTCCGTGATGCAATTTGATGTGACACACCCTTTATTTGTCGGCGATTTCTGTATGAATGAATGATGATAAATTTAAAAAATAAGAATCATTCATATTTCGTTCTTCAGTTGTACATAATTTATAAATACACAGACATGATACAAGCCAAATTTATAAATTTTGCAACTAGGGGTCGTTCAAATATTATGTAACGCATTTTTTTTGCTATTTTAGACTCCCTCTTCTCTACATAACATGAAACCAATGTTCACTTGCATAAAAATGTTTTGATTGAAAATGATTTAGTTGGATTTATTTCTAAAGAAGCTCCAACAAGCCATTCCCTTCCTCTCTTTTAGAGTGCGCTTCGTAATATTTGAATGATCTCATAAACCTCATTAGTGACCGTTTCGATTGGCTCGATGGAAGCGTCCAAAATGTTAAAATAGATCTTGTTTCATATTAATTCCTAGTATGTAGTGTCCATTTAGTGTGTATTAGACTAGTCCCCAATATCTCACGTTACAAAAAGCCTTTTTTCCAAATGTTTGTATATAATTCCTTAAATTTAGTGTTTCATAAATCAGTTGTAGATAGTTCGAGAAGCAAAACCGCACATCAACTCATGATAGCTTCGCGTTTCAACTTACTCCGCTCTGCGGTCAAATTTAAACAATGCATATGAAAACTAAACATATTCAAAATTGATATTTTTCGAAACATCCAGTATGAATCCCTATGTTTTATCGAAAATCATCCGTTATACCTTGTATATGCTGCAAACAGAATTCAATTTAGTAATTTAGTGATTTTTTAAGATAACTTCTAAGTTGAACTTCGAAAAAATCATTTCAACTTGCCACAATTTTTTAAATAGAATTCATATGCTACTCTAGTTTTCAGTCAAGAAAATCGGTCCACTTGTGAAAATGCTCAGACACTTAAGTGAACTTTGAAGGTCTGCTCCAACTGCGCCCCAAAGTCTACTTTCAGGCGAAACATTCGAAACAATTTCTTTTTCTGGTATCGAAGTCAAATAGATCCTAGCTGTTTCCATCACTTTTTACATAACGTATCAGAATATTTCGTGTTTTTTCGTTGTTTATATTTTTTTTTCCATTCGTTATGTTGATTTCAATGAAGAATTATGATGGTCTGAAAAATCAGCTGTTTTGTCAGTACGCCAATTTTTGAAAAATTGTAGCTTTTAAGGGGGTATTCTAGTGTAGAGGCATGATTTTTTGACGTTCGACTAACCATTATTTAATTTTTTGTAAAAAAATAATAAATAAAAAAAAAACAGATTTTGAATCTTCAAAAATGCGACATCGCATGAACCTCGGACAAATAAAAAAATTGCGGCTATTGGAAAAAAAAGAAATTGCTTTTTTGCACGTTTTTCATGACAATTCAAATTTTTCAAAAATAGTGAATATGAAAAATAATTTATTAGTTCATGCGATATAAAGATGTATAAAGATTTTTTCACATCAAATTCGGAATGAATCGGAACTCTGTTCGTGTAATGAGCCCTATCGGACTGTTCCTTATCCCCTTTGTCCACCCCAAACACACATTTAAATCAACCAAATTGTGCCTCCCGAAACCATCACACATTTCATTCACACCGTGACCGCGGAGAATAGATCCAACCATGGCGATAACAACATCATAATAAAGCATAAGTGCGAAAGAGTTTAAGTTTCCCCTCGCGCTTGCTCTCTTTTTCAAACAAAACAAGAAAGACTGACGAGACCGTGGGTGCGACGAGATAGCAGCCACCAACCAACAGTGGCGCGTACAAAATAAATTGAAATTTAAATACAGCCATAAAAGAGTTACGTGTTGGGAGCCATTAAGGTTCGTCAAAATAAATAATGGGGTTGTGTATGCTAATTGCTGTAGCACCAACCCCACTAACCTACGCGCACCCTCCACCGCATGTTGTCTGCCTAGTGTCTGTCTCTGCATAGTACCGGATCATTTTGACTAACGGGTTGGTGGTGAATGGGACAGGATTGTGTTTAATTGGTTGCATGTCATTTTAGCGCTTTGTCACCTTTCTTCTCTCGGTTAAACCTTGGTCAAATTTTGATTTTATCGGTCAAGGTTATCGCGGACTAACACGGTGAATTCTTTCACTTCACGGTGAACCACATCGTTGATGTAGGACTACGGAATTTTTCATTAAATTCACCTCTTTTTTACTTTCTATGTTATCCTTGGAAGAAGTTCAATTTGATAATTAACTCTTTAGTATAAATTTTTGATGACCCCAATGTATCTTTTTCGTTGCCTTAACAAAAAACAACTGGAAAACATTAAAATCAGTCATAACCAAAGCTGTTGACTGCTCGCTGGCTAGAGCTGTACTGGAAGAGAAATAACGATCCCTTCTAGAAATTGCAAAAAAAAAACATTTTTTATACACTCTCCCAATACCCCAATGTCCCAATTGTTTATTGTGCTGGCTCTCATTCTTGTTTCCATAGAGTGCAGATGAGTGCAAGCACACTAAGCGCTCACACTCCAAAGCGACGGCAACGTAACAAAAAGCCAATTTGAAAATTTTCAAATTAACTCACCGTCTTAACACATGTGCTTGACTGTTCGCTGTCTAGAGAGACATTGAAATAGAAAACACGAAATAAAATCTTTTATACTTTGGGATTTTTTGTTCAGATAATGCTGGACGTTTTTCAATTGTTCAATACTTTGTTTCAAAAAAAATATTGTATTTTCTTCATTGCAAACATCTAAGAAATCTACCAAGAAATAGTTATAAGCGTTCAAAATCTATCAATCTTTCGGTATATACTCACATTTTAGATTTACGTTTACCCTATCCCTTTAATTAAACATAGTTCCTACGGAGTTTTAACGTAATAACAATCTCCGGCAGACTCGAAATGTTTTCATCATTCAGAAATAAATACACCTTATATGAATATCAAATAAACACCTGAAACTGGTTCATCCTACTTTTGCACAGCTCGTAGCTCACCTGGAAGTAGAAAAAAAAGAGAGAAAAAAAAAGATCAGTACACATACACAGTTTCTTTATGTATAATCTTAGCATAAATTACCAAACAAATTACAACGCATTTTTTCCTTCTCCTCTGTCGTCCTTCACGTCTCGGAATATCTGTTTCGTGCTCACGACTATGGTGGGGTAATGCAAGGTATCTAAGGTCACGCATTTTACTTGATCATTATACGCGTAACGAGTAGTGCGTTTGTTTCCGCGTACGCAAAAAAAGAACAACGATAGCATAAAACGCTTTGATTTCGGTGAAACTAACAAATGAATGACTAACTACTCGATTGGTGTAAGTAAGAGGAAGGGAAAGAATAAGCGAAAGCTGCAAAAAAAAATACATCGCAATTCAAGAGAAATAATGAGTCAGGAAAACAGATAGACTTCCAAATACAAAAAGCGAAACGCAATTCAAGTAATAGTGGCTGCGCCACTACAAGGTTCGGAGCTATGAATTAGTTATTCAAAGCACATAACAAGCGATGGTCTCTATTGCTGGACAAAAAAATGGGACGGTTGTGTGAAATAACGAAAGTGCGTACACCGAAATTTACATAGTTTCGACCTCAATCTGGAAGCTTAAACGCCGGAAGTATAAAGTAGATTGTGGAACTGTGCAAATCTTCATCTATATTTCAAGCAACATATTTATTATTTCATATTTCGATCGAAGAATTTCGAAGACTTTGGAGATTAGCCTGACTTGTAATGGTATTTTAAATAGACAATCAAATTAATCGATAGATTCGTATGAGTTCATTACCGATGAGAAAAAAAATAAAAAAAATATTTCAGAAGTTCTAAGCAAAAGGTTTTCAACATGTTCAAAAACTAGAAACAACTAGATAAATATAGAAGAAGAGAAACATTTGAATTCTGTTGAAAAATAAACCAGCACGAGCGAAAAATTATACCTCGAGAACATATTTTTTCATATTCATTCGTATGTAGATTCTATTTTTTAAGTTACTTTTCTTAAATAGTCACGATTTCACAAAATATGGAAATTTCATAAAATTAAAAAAAAATCTTTTGTCTGTTTTGGTGATTCCGACATGACACTACTATACGTTTAACTTTGTATAATTAGAAGTGTTTTCCAATAAAAATATACAGAAAAAATATCGAAGCGGGAGTGTTTTGAGATATAAAAGTTTTTAATAAGAAAGATTTTTAGTAAGATTTTTTAACAGGGTATTCAAAATGTCATTTTTCCTAAAGAGTTCATTGATTTTCCAACAACTTTGTCAAACTTCATATTTCAATCAAACATCTGGATTTTGAGGTATGATTTTTTGAAAGAAAAATCAATGGTTTTGAATACGCCCTTTTCAAAAATCAGTCGAAATTTAAATTGATCATATGACAATGAAAATTGTGATTATACAGCGATTCCATGGCAAACCGATATAGTTCTCAGATTTCCATGAAAAGTGGTAGTTTTGTTTTTTAACGCAAGGGTGGTCCGAGAAATCATTTTTTTTCCAATATTTTCCAAAAATTCATAACTTTTGAATCACCCTAAAATTCATACATACAAATGTTACGAATTAATAGTTATTTTTCAACTATTAATTCGTAACACTTTTATGTATGAATTATACCGAATTACATGCTCTGCTAACTTTTTTTCTATTTAGAAACATGTCAACCGTGAGAATTTACACACAAAAATGTTACGAGTGAAACATTACTTTTTCAGGAGTCTTCATACAAAAATGCCATATATTCCAGAAACTGTAGAAGATAGAAAATTATTGTCTTCGACAAAAGTTGAGATTTTAATTAGATCTTAAACTTTTTCGAAAACGTCATATCTATATTGACTTCAAACAAAATCAGGATTAGTTGCTATTTTTTCAAAGAAGCCATTTTTTTTAAATGGTATTTTTTCAGGAAAATTTGAAAATTTTTCTACATTTCATCGTTTCACCAGAATTTTGTAGGTATTATAGTTTTTGAGTTATATTTTTTGTGAAAAATCAAGAAAATTTTTTGGGCCCTTTTCAAAAAGTAGTCTAATCTTTTTGAATATTTCATGTATGCAAAGTTGCTTAAATGACCCATGTCTTTACACCCACAACATTTCACTGCTACCTGAGATGGGTCAGCTGATGTTTACATAAAACATTGAATAAAATCAGAGTTTCTATAGGAAAAAATTGGCTAAATGAAACTCCGGAATGCATATTTTTAACGTAGGACAATGTCGTTCAATAAGCGTGCAAAATTAGAAAAAACTAACGATTTTATGAAATAATGTTAACGCTTTTTCACTACAATTTGCTTTCCCACTACAATTCGTTCGTAGCATACCTCAATCGAATCGGACATTTTAGAGGTTTTGATTGACATGTTCTACGCCACGAATCCGTAATCTGAAAAGGGTTTAAATTATGAAAATCGGAAGCATTGCCACTTTCTCATACATTTGTTCCGCCCGTTTGTGTGCTTATGTGGCCGTACCGTCAGTAACGAGCAATAAATACATTCACAAGGTACACAATTTACGCTGCGAACCGAGCGCGCGTGTATCGCTCGCACGAAATTTAAAATGTACAATTCGTTCTACGGGCGATGTAAAGAGTGGAAGTATTGAGATTTAAGCTCCACCCGTTTTCAACTTATTGGGTATAAAGAGGCCATTCGCGATTTGAAATCACCTTCCCAAACCAACAAGCGAGCAGTCAAAAGTGCCATCAAAGTGCAACGCATTTCAAGCCAGACGTAGAGAAGTGTGCAGCAGTAGCAGTGAGAGCTGTGTTCTTCGGTGGAAAACTGAAATTGAAAATTCGTTCCGTAACGGCTGCTGTCTCCGGCGCTCCCACAATCGATTCGGTTCGGATTTTCTGTTGCTGTACTGCAAAAGGTGCTGCATAGGGTAATTGTGAATTATTTCTTTGAATGATTGTGTTCTCGGTAGCGTGGGAAATGTCATAATTTCGCAGTCCTACGTTAACAATGCGGTCGTGATTTTTAGTAAGATTTTTTAACAGTGTATTCAAAATGTTATTTTTCCTAAATAGTTCGTTGATTTTCCAACAACTTTGTCAAACATCTGAATTTTGAGTAATGATTTTTTGAAAGAAAGATCAATGGTTTTGAATACGCCCTTTCCAAAAATCAGTCGTAATTGAAATTCGTCATATGACAATTAAAATTGAGGGGCTTAGAATGAAAGGGGTGTAAATGATTTGATCGATTTCTCTACGTCGACTCTCTCTTTTGGTCATAACTTAGCTGCAAATACATTCCCAGCTGTGTTTGACAATGTGGAAGATAGGTCAGAACCTCATCTATCAGATTCCATAGCAAACTTAAATTGGAACGTTTATGCAGTTGAGTTATTAACTAAATAAAAGTTGATGAAGAGAAATCGATGAAGTCACTTACACCCCTTGGATTCTGAGCCCCTCAATTGTGATTATACAGCCATACCATATAGTGGTTCTCAAATTTCCATGAAAAGTGGTAGTTTCGTTCTTTATCGCAAAATATTAAAAATATTAGAAATAGAAAACAATTAAGAAAACGACTACAATCAATAATTACGCAAATAAAATCCATTTTTTTTCAAGTTCAACATTTTTCAATAAAAGGCTTCAATTTGATATATCGATCATCTTAAACGATTTAGTAGTTCAAAAGTTATAAAATTTTTAGAAGTCATTTTTTGGGAAAAGGTGGAAAAAATGATATTTCGGACTGTCCTAAAATGACATAATTTTTAATAGTTAACGATGCGGTCGTGTTTTGGACACCAACCCTCATTTTTTCAGAAGGTAAGAAAAATATGAATGGTCCCGGTGCCTATATATCATCCAAAATAAAGGTGGTCCGAAAAATCTGTTTTCCCCTTTTTTTCAACAATGATTTTTTTTTCAAAAAAATTCATAACTCCACATACCAAATGAATGTCAATAAGCTAGAAAAAAATATTACACTTGCAAAAAATTTGTATTAAGTTTTCGTAACTATTGGTTTTTTTTTCTTATTTTTGCCTATTAAAAGATCGATCAACTGTTGTTCGCTTAGCAAGAACTAATGAGATCACCACATTGGCATCAGCGGCGTTGGATACATATTGTTGACCGCGGTGAAAGAGGAGCACCACAAATCACAAAGCAAATATATGGAAACGCTCGCACTTGACCACCACCATTTCCCGTTTGGTGGTCGTTGAGGCCACATCTTTTGTTGGCGGAGGTCTAGCGAAAATGCAGTGTCTTTCTCAAGACATGGAGAAGAGTTTAGTTTAAGTTTTCCACATGAGCCCTTTTCAGGGCTAGAAGCGAATGGACTGTAAAAGTTGAATCTCTGATACAAAAAAAGAAAGGAAGGTATTCTGCTGTTACTTTGGTGGCGTTTTTTGGTCGGTACAATTTGTGGAGCACAAGTCGGGTCAATCAAAACGTGGCATTGAGCGCGTTTAGATAATGCTCACATTTCACAACTATTCAACTGTTTATCTCAATAAAAAACGAAATTAACACAATAACCAAAATCAATTTGACTGGGATCGCTAAAAAACAAATATCATATCGTGTTGTCAAATTTTTGTTGCTTGGACCGCAAAAAACGCTTCATAAAATCTCTCTTCGGGGTTGCAATAAAAAACAATTAGTGCAAAGTGCCGAATCCGGTATTCCCTTTCCGTTTCGGTGTGTCTGTCATTTGTTGTTGTTCTGTTTGTTTTGGTGCAATAAAAATCGTTAGCTGTTACACAGCGTTAATTAACTGGAGACATGCTGCTGCGGATTTGGGGGGCGCGAGCGTCGTGTGTCCGAATGTGCGAGGTTCTTTTTTTTGGCGAGATTACCCCTCAACAGTCGTAAAAAATTAACCAAGTCCGGATATCAGACCATCGTCGAAATGGGGTGATACGAGAAAATAAACAGAACGAAGCAGAATTTTTTTTCTCTGTGGTTTGGCACCCTCGGACCATGGGTCATTATTTTAATAGGGTGAAATTAATTTTATCACGAGTGAGAGAGTGTGTTTTCGGCGGTCGTCATTATGGGAGGATACAAGACAATCGAGAATCACACAAATTTGGCGCAGGGTAGAGCTGATTGGAGCGAATGGCAGATGAAATGTGAAACTTTATCACTCATCACCATATACACAGTTTCATTCTGTTCATTGACTTCTTCGGGTTTTTGTTTTTCGTCTCTTTCAGTTTGTTTGTCGCTAAGGCACATTGACTTATCCAATGTTGGTTTTTTTTATGGTGTCCGTGTGTATGGCAAACTTTGGAAAAAGTTATTTTTGTGCTGAATCATGCAATACATTCAAATCAACAGATGAAAACGACTTTTTGGTGTGAGGCTCTGTGTTGTTCTGCGAGTACTACATAACACCAACCGGAGAGATAAGCAGTAAGCTCGATAAGTGCCGACTCTGATAAGGTTTTTCTCTGTCGTGTTTTAGGTCAGTAGGTTCAAATTTTCCTCATCGCGATTATCAATGATCCGCGTTTTGCTTATCATGCAACAAGATGAGCAGTATTTAGTTTGAGCTGGACCAAAATCACGTATAAAAGTACAAATAACGTCAGTTAAATTCAACGCAACTGGGGCGAGGGGGAATAAATCAACAACTTGACAGCATAGGAAAAAAACTCATAAATATTATCCTCGCTGTCGTTTGCTTTCATACTGCTGGCAGCAAGTCCTCTACACTTCCGGAACCACCTTGGCTTGCCTCGCGTTTGCGCTTGCTTGCTTGTTGCACCCCACGACGGTTAATGGATTTCAGAAAGCGGTGTTATAAATATCAAAGGAATGTGCAGCAGCAACAGCAACAGCAGTTAAGAATGTATTCGTCTCTCCCCGAGAGAAAAACGGCAAGGATGATGGGAAGTAACACTTTGCGTCGAGACAAGTTTGGTTCTCTGCTCGACTACTTTTCACATAGTCAGAGAGAAAAAAATAGAGTCATATTCATAGTCTCCTGAGCGAATGCTAATAATGATGCCGTTGCATTTTTTATGAGTTCTCCTAGAGAATCCATTAAGTTAAATTGCAAGGAAAACTGCGATTTCAAGCTTGACTTACTGTGATTTTGACGAACACTGATAAATATAGTATTTGTCTTAGTTAGATTCAGTTGAGTCTATGTGGATAACTAGCGAATCGAATCGGCGCGGTCTTTTTGGGTTTTAAAAGTTACTTTAACGTCATTTCTGATGTACCGCTTTTTAGTGAAATTTGAGCCAAGTCCGCCATAATACGCAACTCACCTCATGCGACTCCAGAAAAGGCAGTAATCTCTTTCGTAGGCACCTTTACTAATAAAACTCCCATTTTGAGATACATTTGTCTGGGAATTTCAGCACTTACCTACCTACCCGCGCCAGCTAAAAAGGGCAACTAATGCAGTTGCGTGCCACAGTTGTTACATACCACTACACTCAAAATAGCGTTAGCAGAAAAAAAAAGCTTTTTCGTGCGCTGAAGGATGAAAGGCACAAATAAAAGCACCTTTTTCAAATGTTTGTATGTGTAGAGCAGACCAAAAAAAAAGTCAAAACAATGCAAATTTTACAAGACAACGCTATCCACATAACCACAGGTGCGGTTGAGAAGAAGTATGCAGCCATTCCATGTCAAACCGATATAGTGGTTCTCAGATTTTCGTCAAAGGCGGTGATTTGGTTCTTTATTGCAAAACATTGGACCCGTATTTTTGATTTTTTTTGTTATCATCTTACATTTTAGACTAGTTCGAAATATCCATTTTTTCTTTTTTTCCCTAAAATGACTTTTTTTTTAAATTCATCTTTAATCTAGAACATTGATGAGACTAGAAGAAAATGTATTGTGTGTTGAAGTAAGTTTCATTTAAAATTTCATTCTATTCTCGCTTCAGACAATAAGCAGTCACACACCGTGGTTTTCTCCGACGACGGTTTGTCTGAGAGGGTCGATAGTGTGTTGTGAACGAAAAGTATGACGCCGAAGTGCAATTTTAATCTTTTTATAAAATCGCTTGATTGATACAATGGTTTTCGTACCGTCAGATGGAGAGTGTTTCTGTATGTTTGAATCACACATACGCGTTGTTGATTTTATGCGTGGTCAAAGGTAGATAATAGTGATTGTGAAACAAATATTTAATTGCCTGTGACCGCAGAGTATGTCAGCTGTAAAAAACTGCCGCGATGGATGTTGAATTTTAATTTTGATCTTCTAGAAGAAGAAAAAGACATCAGAAATAAAAGAATATAATTTTTATCTGGCTTTTTGATATGTTACGGAAAAGTCTCAGCTTTCCAAAAGTCATATAACAAGCCTGGATATCTTTATTTTAATTCCTCCAAAAATCATAAGCAAATATTTGTCGATGCGCATCTTCAATTCAAAAGTTCATAACCGATCAAAATGATGGTATGTTTGGTGTTAACGAACTTTGACGAATAATGGGGCAGTGTCGGACGAACCATAATGGAGATATATTTTTTTTAAACTTAATCAGATTTTAAAACATTGCGTAACCGTAACGAAAGTAACATAATCTTAAAGCGATTCTACATGCAAAAAAATACATAACGTTTTATCACAGGACTAACCGTTCAGAATGAAAATATTGTTTGTACAATTTGAAAAACTAAGAATTCCTCGCATCACGAGAGCCAATTATTGTCCAGTCATTTTATTCACCAATCGATTCGGGCAAAATACCGCTCCGAAAAACCTAAAATATTGAATATTGAATTAGCGATGAAAAATACATTTACACACCGAAAAGAAATTTGAACCAAATCGATCGCATAGATCTGGAAATAAGTGTGCTGTAAGGTGCAAGAACGGGGTTTCGAGAAAAAACGCGTTTTGATTGAATTTGATGCGTTATAATAAATGTGCCCATATTTCTCGCTAACTTTTGATTTATTTTCTAATATGTTTTCTTCATGACTACACCCAAACTAGCGTAGCCAGAAAGCATTTCATCTTCGGCAGAAACTATACCTTTTCGTGTCTTGAAGCGTCAAATGAGCAAAAAAAAAACTGGATCCGTAGCGGATATTGTGAAGCCTGTGCATCAGGTTCATCGCATCGCATCGCATCGCATGTGCATCGGCCGAAAACATTGCTGTTGTTGCTGCCAGTGTGGAGGATGACCCGAAAGTTTCGATTCCACGGCGTGCTCAACAATTGGGCTTGTCAAACACATCATTGTGGCGAATTTTGCATTTGGACTTGCACCTACATTCATATAAAGTCCAACTGGTACAAAAATTAGAGCGTGGTGACCATGGAATGCGTCGGGCATACGTCGATTGGGTGAACGAACAACAGCAGCAAAATGCTGAATTTTCGCATTGGGTCTCATTTCGCATCAAATTTTTTTTTTTTGGCAGACTTATCTCACTTCTTAACTAGGCGAACCTAGCCAGAATTTTCACCTGCCCCCGGGCTTCTGAATGCCAAAGGGGGACTAGGATCTGCGGAATGCACGTATCTGCATGCTCGTGCTGTTTTAGTCCTGACCGAGAAATTGTCGGACAATCGCGCAGGTGCTAAGGATGACCGACTTTTGGATGCCGGCCAATTCCTTCTCGATGTTCAACACCTTTAGCGCTTCCAGAAGTGTCTTCGGGATAATTCCAGTTCCAGAGAGAACGACTGGAACAATTCTTGGGACCTCCCTTAGCCCCCACAGTTCCTTGAGCTCCACGGCCAATGGTCGGTACTTGCAGATTTTGCGACCGTGGGTCTCCTCCAGATTCTGGTTCAGTGGAATAGCGACATCGATGATGGTGACTTTGCGGTCGCTCTTGTCGTAAACCATTATATCTGGGCGGTTGTGGTGGATCGAGAGGTCGGTCAGAACAGTGCGAGTGCAGTGTTTTTTTTTTTTTTTTTTTTTTATATCTATATTATAGTGATTTTCAACTCATTTGGCTGGTTCGTCACTTTTACTTCCATTTTTGGAAGAATGTCGGGAGTGAGAATTGAACTCGTGACCTTTAGCGTGAGAGGCATGAATGTTACCACTACGCCAGATCGCCTCCTTTTCGCATCAAATTTTCTTCAGCGATGAGGCACATTTCGAGCCCGGTGGCTATGTAAACACCCAAAATTTCCAAATATGGGGCTCAGAAAATCCACACGTGATTGTTGAGAGGCCATTGCATCCGCCAAAAGTCACTGTTTGGTGCGCATTATGGTCTGGTGGAGTCATCGGGCCGTATTTCTTTGAAAATGAGGACGGCGAGACGGTAACTGTGAATGGTGAGCGCTATGGCCGCATGTTAACTGATTTTTTTTGCCACAAATTAAAGATATGGATACGGATGACATGTGGTTTCAGCAGGACGGCGCCACGTGCCACACAACGCGACCGAACATGGCCATATTGCGAACGAAATTTGAGGGACGCATAATTTCGCGTTTTGGTGATGCCAATTGGCCTGATCTGGACATGCGATTTCAACCCGCTAGACTTTTTTTTGTAGGGTTATGCGAAAGACCGTGTCTATGCCAACTCTCCGCAAACTCTTGAACATTTGAAAGACAACATTCGTGAAGTTATGACCGAGATACCGCCCCATATGTGCCGAAAAGTCATCGAAAATTACCTGTTCCGGATCAAGGTGTGCGAGGAAGCCCTAGGTGGATATTTGAATGATGTTGTATTTCACACATAATGGCATAAACCAAACTTTAATTTGAAATAAAAGTTTCATCGAAATTCGAATTCTAAGTTTGTTTTATTTCAATTTACTTTCGGAATTTAAAGTTGGTAAACCCTGTATATCCATCTCGGTCTGGACCGTGTACATATGTGGCAAAGTAATGCATGCTTATTTGCAATGTGTCTCTTGTTTCCCTCGCTCGTATTAATCTTATATTGCTATACCATATATATTATACAAATGCTTACCAGTATTTGAAAGTCATGACATTTTCTGTCATTTTCAGGCTTATTTAATGTAATAAATCGGAATGGCAAAACATGAGCTAAAATTTAATTTTGAACTTTGTAATTTGATAGAAAATTAATCGATATTGTTGTTAGTCTTCTGAAATAAATAAAAAAAAATGCCTACCGGAGTTTAATTTATTCCTTTTTTTTATAGAAAGCATAGAAAATCAGTAAATTATGTGTGTCTGCAAAATCGGCTACCCTTTTTTAGGTGTAGGTCTTTTTCATTAAGGGTATCAACTCAGAAATTATGTCACTTTTTCATGAAACAGTTTTGACGTTAATAACTATTTGTGCTGCGAACGGACTTCGATGATTTACAAACCAATTTGTTAGCGTTGAACTCGTGGTGCTAACCCCACGTACTTTTAATTTAATTTTGTGGAAGCGTGTTTATGATTCTGCGAATATTAGTCGAGCACAAGTTAGTACCATAAAAGGCCTATACTCATTGCTGAATTGAAAATATACACAGAAAAAGTGCACTCTAAGAATTTCCGAAAGTAACTGATACACTTTTAAACCTTCTGAGAGTAACTGATTAACTCATTTATTTCAAAATTCATCGAGTATTTATACACACGTGAGTATACATTTTTTTGCTATCTTCCTTCTCTTTCCCTCCTAACGATGCATATAAGCCTATTTACCACGCGCGATGCAATATGTTTTCTATTTACATTATATACACATTATATACATATACTTTTGCTTTCTATTGAAGCCTGATTCTAGAAATTGCTGGAGAATTGCATCACGTTCTATCGAGATTGCATCGTGCATTATGTGTTATGGGCCTGATTCTCGAATACACTTCACGGTGGGAACGAAATAAACGGCACGCCATGGAACTACGTTTTACGAGCTAGTGAAGCGTCGAAGATAATAATGAGTTTTCAGGCAGAATGAGCACTTTTCAAATAAAATATCATTAATGAAAATTAACTTCTTCGTATCAAATTGGTATTCAATGTGAGTGGAAAACTTTGTTTTCTTCATGTGATATAATAATCTCATTAAAAAATTTCATCTGAAGATAATTTGATATTATAATGATAAGTTTAGTGGGAAACTAATCTCGTATCCAGATGTCGACACCGTACCGTTGTCATCACGGATACGTTTCATTCCGTTTCTACCGTGAAGTGTATTCGAAGTGTATTCGAGAATCAGGCCCTATAATATATAGCTTCTGTATGACTCATCGCGAAACAAAGAATCACTCGAAAGAAAAGGAAAACTCTCGACAATAAAATCTGTGTATTCTAGAATTTTCTGGAATTATGATGTTTCTCGAAACCGTAACCGTAACACAATGGTTGGAATCGACGAATTAGAAGCATTCAATTTTTCTCATATTCTTCGGCCCATGCTGTCAATAACGAGCAACTTACGTAGCAGCAAGGTACCAATTTTATAAATCACGGCGAAGCAGTCGAGCGTAAATCGAAATGCTCGAAATGCTTGCCCCGCTTCGAGGAGAAAAAAAATCTTGTTACTTAAGCTCCGCCCGTTTGCAAGTAATTGCAATGGATAAGAGTATAACAAAATCATTTGCGAGTTGCTCGTACCGTTCGGTGCACCTATTCGCTATTGAAAGGGGAAACAATTGTACTGGATTGGAGTGTGAAGTATGTCATTTGCGTTTTCTATTCCAGTATCGCTTTAGCCAGCTAGCGGACAGTAGCATTTGTTAAGGCCGAAAGTTAACTTTAAGGTTTTTAAATTGGCATTTTTTGAGGCAACGAGAGAGTTGCAACAAAACTAGGAAAACCATCAACAATTCTCACGATCATCAAAAACTGAAATTTTTATTATAATTCGTTTCTTTTTTATCTTCACAGACAAAGGTGATGCACAGACAAATATCGAATAAAATAGTTTCGCCTTCTGAATAAAGAATTTGTGCCATAAGTCACATCTACATTTCACACTAATTTTCTGTAGTGTCCGACAACACGCTGTTACCGTTTTGTACAAGCGTGTGTGCATTACTCATCAGCACGCCCTCATATTTTGTTAAACTAGCGTTGAAATTATAACTTTCAGTTTTCCATACATTTGTTCTGTGCTGCCCTACGTTTGCCCTCAATAGCGACCAACTAATGTAACGTCAAGGCACGGTTTTTATAAACCACTCCGAATCGGTGGCGGATAAATCATTCGCTTGAAATGCAACTGCAGTGCTTTCTCTACGGACACTGAGGAGAAAAGAAATATTGCAAATTAAACTCTTGCTCCAGCGTCGCAAGTTATTGCAACGGGCGTGAGTATAAAAGATGTCATTTTATATTAATTACACAACGATGAAAGGGTGGTAGCGACTGTTCCGCTGTACTATCCAAATGCACAGTGGAATACTCTTATGCCTAAAAGACGTAAAAATATCTGAGAATAGTGTAAGAAACCTAAAATCAAATAAACGGAAAGGATTAAAAAAATTCAAACTAACTCCTTTTTTTTCATTTTGGAAAAAATGACATTTTCTTGGGTTTGTTGGTCTGCAAACATTACCGCGAGAACTACTTTTTGCAAGATTGCTTCTTTCTTCTCACCTTCATATTTCACTATTATCAATGAGTTTCCAATCCTCTGAACCGCTGGTTGTCACAATCTCCTCAACCAAGCGCTAGCTAAAAACATTTCCATCACAACGTTTTTTAACCCTTGTTACCACAATCTCTGTCTCTTGCACACGTGTCTCACGTTCTACACGTACACACATGCGCACATGACGACGACAGCCAAGATCTCGCCAAGATTAGCCAATTTGTCATTTCTGCCGTACATCTACGTTATTCAACGCGCCGACACGGCCCGACACACCGGTCAGCCAACAAATTTCTCGAATTCAGAGACACACTCATCATCTAACCTGGAAGCATCGCGAAAAACTTCAGATTCTTTCGGTAGCGGGTCTCCGTGGGGGCTTGGGTGGAATACCGTAACAGTTGCTGGCGGCACACGGATTGTGGTGCGATCAACGTTGGTTGGCCTACCTGCCAGGCCAGGTGATCAGATAAGACTTCTGAACGCGATCTCGCGCTACACCCCCTGGTTGAGTTCAGAACACAACAATAAGGCAATAAATTCAAAGTTCGCCCTCTTCCGTGATCAAACCAGCGGCGGTCGGCGGGTGTCTATGGAAGCGCCCTCCCCGGCAGGGGAGTGTACCCAGGCAACAAAGTTGCGCTTTTTGCACATACTGTTACGCGATATCGCGTCTCGGATGGCTACAACTATGTTAAGAGAGCGCGCTCATGCGGCGGCGGCATCCGTTCAGCATTTTTGAATCCCGTCGAGCAGCGCGATTTATCAGATGTTTACCGCTGGTTTTTATCGTGCGATTGTTATTCTCACGAATAGCTTTGTAGGCCGCAAGAAATAGACCACTCGAAGTTATTTTTGGCCGGTCTCTTTTCGTTGAATCGCGCCGTTGTCACACATCTTCGCGATGAACTACACAATTGAGGACGCCATTCACTTCATATTCTTCCGCGAACACACGGGGCGTGGGCGTTCCATTGTCAGTGGGTGTGGTAAAATACACATCGCAAAATATCATCTGCTCGCGCCATGAATCTCGAGAATTTCGAAAGAATTTCTACCCTCATTATGTAATGATGTAAACGTATGCAACCTTCTCTAGCCGGTAGAACACCGGAACGAATTCCACGGGCATTGAATCGCTGCCGTGTAGAACATAATAGAGTTAGCCTCTCACTTAGTACACACCAAGGTGGAGGACCATAAAGCTACTTACGTCGCGTTAAATTGCAGTCATTTTTACTCATCTCCAGACGGCAGCGGGGAATTTGCCGAATGATTCAGACGCGTGCTAGACGCTGGGAAAACTTTATGCCTCCACCAGCTGTGTGTTCCACGGTTTACCTCTTTCCGCACCTCTCAATTCAATAAATATCATTACCTCGCTTCCGTCTTATTCTTGTCTTCGATGGGATAGGAAAGCGTATGATCTGAAATTTTAATCCTGTTCAAACTGCGTTGAGCAAACGCTGAGCGACCGACGCACTCGATGGAATATTGAGAGCGTGGATTCGAATCAATCTTGTTCATCTCGAGAAGATATCTGATGAATATTCCGAACAGCAACGGATTATTTGGGACTTGGTGACAAATAATGCATTCAATTTGGTGCTGCTATTCAGTTATTCACGCAATGACAATGGCATTGGAGGCAGTCTATTTTCAACCCATAAGATATATTTATAGTTTGAACAGAAACAAACTTGGCGTTTGACCGATGACCATCGACCCAGAATCATCATTGCAAATTAAATTTTGCAGAAGACAATCCAATGTTAAATTTTCTGGAGACTTGGAGGCGACTTGGAGTGTTCCAGTATTGTTTAGTACGAAATACGAAAGCAAACTCATTGACATTGACTCGAGGTTAGTATTACAAGTGTTCTCATAATTGGTATGTCGCAGTCTTCGATGCTCTGTACGTGTGCCCGACACGGGATACTTCCTATTGGGATGCAGCTGACCATTAATCAGCAACGCCCCCCTAGTCTGTACCCCATATCTAGCGTGGTGCGTCTTTCTCAACTCGAGGAATCCAGGATAGAATGGTCACTAGCCGGCGCAATCATCAGCTCGTGTAGAGTTGTCATGAGCGGTACAACCTTTGACTCTTGTTGAATAATCAGTGGACTGCACAACCTTCGGCCCGTGCATCTGTAAAGAGTGTGTGTATGTATTGCCGCGACTAAGTAAAAGTTTATAGATCGGATAGGAGGGATATGAAACGGGGACACAACGAAGGAAACATCATTAAACGTTGACATCGGCGTTTCTGAGGAACAGGTATAGATGAAGCAGAAGATCAGGATCCCGGCTACCTAAGATATCCAGGACGGGGATATCCGATTGTCTGCCTTGTGCTCTCAGTGCTCTAGAGAGCTGAGAGCGAGCAGCATGGAACCGGATACACGACCAGACAACATGCTCGATGTCGTGGTAGCCATCGCCACAGTCACAAAGATTGTTTGCTGCGAGCCCAATGCGATAGAGATGCGCGTTTAGGTTGTAGTGATTGGACATAAGCCGAGATATCACGCGAATGAAATCACGACCTACATTCAATCCCTTGAACCATGCACTCGTCGAGACCTTAGGGATAATCGTATGTATGTTAGCAACGAAAAAAAATGCTGCATTGACTGTTGTGAAAAATCCGCTATGTGTGTGTGTGTGACATCGTCCTAAAGAAACAAATTTCGACATAACATGAGTATGGTATTGAGGGCTAGAATCATGAGTCAACCATCTCCAAATGATTCTATAAAAACTCCCAAACACAATTGATCTGGTCTTTTCTAGTCCATCAAAAGTTTCTAGTACTATTCATAGTGATAAACAGGGAAATTAAATAATAATTTCTAGCCCTATGACAACAACGCAGTCGTACCTTCCATTCTCTTCATTTTTGACGTAGGACAACGTATTTTAGTGAAGGGTCGAAACCAGGAAACAGGTTACGTTTTTATAAAATAATGTTAACGTTAGTAACTTTTTTTTGCTACCAACGGTTTTTAATGCTTTGCATAGCAATCGAATCCAAAAAAAAAAAATACTTTACGATTCCCAATCTGCAAATGGTTTCAAATAACGAAAATTGAAAGAATCCCCTTTTCCCCATACATATTATTCTACGAAAATGTGAAGAGAGGAAATATTGCAATTTAAGCTCCGCCCGTTCTCAACTTATCTCATATATAAAACAAGGTGCTCACACAAATGAAACACAAATTTCTGCACAACTCGAGAACTAAGCATGTAAACGAAGCAAAAATCGGCATATGGATGTTTTAGGGGGCATGAATTTTTCTATGGTGCTTCAACACTCCTCTCCCCTTTTTAAGGGGGGGTCTACCATACAAATGAAACACAAATTTCTACATAACTCAAGAACTAAGCAAGCAAATGGAATCAAATTTGGCATGTGGAGCTTTAAGGGAGCACGATACGTTTCTATGGTGTTTCGACACTCCTCCCCCTTCTTTAAAGGGGGGGGGAGGCACATAACTCGAGAACCAATCAAGCAAATGGAACCAAATTTGGCATGTTATGGTTTTAGGGGGCAATAAATGTTTCTATGGTGGTTCAGCACTTCTCCCCCTTTCTAAGGTTGGGGGACTGCCATACAAATGAAATACAAATTTCTGCATATCCAGAAAATTAATCAAGCTAAGGGGTAAGCGCAGAACTCGAGGAAGGAATTGTCCGATTTGAGGTGTCATCATTTTATTATATTTTCTGCATCAAACATGTATTCCATGGCAGGGAGAAACATGTTATTTGCAAGTGATTGAAAAATCTTGAACGAGAATTGTGTCTGAAAATAATTTGACATTACAATGACGAGTTTTGGTAGAAGTACTAGGAAATTTATAGTAAAAGGAAATTGTAAACGGTCAAATCGAAGATCAATCAATGATCAGTTCTACGATTGGACCCAATAACGTTCGCTTAGTAAGAAAGCATGAATGTTTAAGGTATTGATAACAAAAAAAATCATTTTGGGCGGAACGTAAGCTAGTATTATATATAAAACAAGGTTTTTCCCACGTACGTATAACTCGTCAGCACGAGAGAACGGCTAATCAGGATTTGAGTTGTTGTGTTTGTCTCCACCCAAATTAGAATGATCGAATACTTTGGAGAATATTTCAGATAAAAAGGATAGATTGAAAAAATGGGCTATAAAAATGTTATTTATCCAGCAAATTAAATAAAAATTAATTATAGTTCGTATGCCGGGATTTAACTCGAAAACGCATCTGAATAATTCACTGATTTTTGCTATTATTAATATACTGATTCAAACATTTTGTTTTGAAGTCTGATGTCCGGTGTTGCGTTCTTCAACACTGTGTAGTCAAGAAGAACGCAACGCTTTGATTTCAATGCGCCTGGTTGAGAGTGCTTGTGTAATTTTGCATACCATGCATTCTTGTTGTTTTTTTTTGCGTTGCCCAAGGTAGATTGAGGTGGTTAAGAAATGGGGTATAATGGTGCTGGTGAAACAAAATATAATCGCTTGTGATCAAGTGTTTGTCACTGCGAAAAAGACCACCGCGATAGCGTTCGCGTTGGCTCCTCAGTGCAATGCGTACATTGACATAAGGAAACAAATGTTGACATATGGCCAACTTGTATATTGTTCTCGCGAGATTGTTAGAGGCGAATGAACTGAAAAGTTTAAAGCCTCTTTAATCCAATCATCATCATCATCATCTCGCGAGATCAAGAATAAATTGTCAATCTTCAAATCTTCAAGAAAAACATTTCGGTCAAACAGAAAGAAACAAGTGTAATTCACGAGAGTTCAGAGTTTAAAGTGAATGTGTATTCGATTACGGAATAATCACATCATAACATATTGATGATCAAAGCCGCAACAAACAGGCAAATAAAACAACAAATCATAAAAATGGATAGATCGAAAAAAAATGATTCGGTTTTGCAGAGATTGTTTCTAGACGCGAAATCGCTTCGGAGGGAGAGAGTTGCGAATGAAAGATGTCAAACCGCATTGCAATTATGATCTTTTTTGACTTTTTGGTCTCAAATCCGAGATAGAGAAAAAGTACTTCACATCGGTTTTCGTACCGTTAGATGAAAAGTGGTGTGTTCGTCGGTTGAAAACTGAAGGTGAAAATTTGTTCCGCTGTGGTTGCCGCCACCATTACACTACCGACTCAGTCCGGACTCTCTGCAGCCGTTGGTCGAAAGGTGCTGCATAGTAGAGTTTTTCGAAACGAAACGAAAGGTATTTAAATGAATTTTCTATTTCCTGACATTAAACTGAATTTCTTATCAATCTGCAAGAATTATAGAACAAACGACATGCATCATACGAGAAATTTTTGAGATTCCTAGATTCGACTTGTTGTCAATACCGTTAGAAATAAGTATATTTCGGAAATATCCCACTGGTTTATTTTTTTTTATTCTTTATTTTTGAGACTTTCAGCCTCCTGGGCTGGTTCGTCTCAGCCCTACTGGTTTAAAATCCAGAGGTTAAACATGGTTACCGAATCGAAAGATCTTCAAAAATGTACTGAGGAAAATCTAAAGCCTAGAGAATTATTTCCATAATTCCATCACATACCTCAACAATACAAAGCCAATAGAGTTTACATCAATTAACACGTTCGTCGCCCAAAGCGATTTTTTTGAGTTTCTTGCGGAGCCCAACTTGCAAATGAATTATTAAATGAAGATCAAACTAAGTTTGTAGACAACTTTTACATGATCTAGAAATATTTTATTTAATTTGATGAGTTGATAAAGATAAATTGGCAACAATAACACATGCCAAATTCATATTATATGGGTTTCGCAAAAAACTGCAGTACAAACCACTCGCACTATAAATTCATAAAAAGTATAGTATAAACATAATAATGATATGGTTATAATTTTATTATTTTTCTACATATCCTATAGTTACACTTAGGTACCTATTCTATCAAATTGCTTTTAAAAATCCAATTTAATTCAAACGAGGAAAATGTCACCCATATCTGGGTGACGCACAGTGGTCCCTGAGAAAATTTAGGCGGCCAAAACCCAAAAAATTAAGTTGCATAAAAACACAAAAATCATACAGTCCCTTATTCTAGGATGTTCAAGGCATCTAGGATCACGTGTTTCACCCCATTCCGCGCCCGCATTATTGCCCTGGTAACGTGATAAGATACCAGTTTCGCATGCTCGCCGGTGCCACTATTTCGCGTTTTTCTAACATGTGTTTTGGTGAAGTATTTTAACGATTTTTTTGGCTCATTATGTTTCTTGAAGCATTTTTAACGGAGAATTTGAATTTGTTGTCAGTTTCAAAATTCGGTTGGTTGAGGTATGCTTTAACTCCACACAAAGTATGTACTATTTTGAAAGTTTAATTTTGCTTCGGATGGACTTATAAAAATTGCCCCGCTCTTCCCCGCAAAACTTCTTTAATGAAAGTGTTCCTCAAAGTGTCTTTTATCACTCAGCACTTGAGCTTTTCACCCGAAATCCCTCCTTTTAGATTTTTCTCAATATTAACCCGAAATCAGCCATTCCATGCCAAACCGATATAGTGGTTCTCAGATTTTCGTGAAAAGTCATTAGACACGTATTTTTTTTATTTTTTCAGTAAGGTGACCATTTCCATTTTAGGGTTGTCCAAAAAATCATCTTTTTTTCTTTTTTCCAAAAATGACTTTTTTCAAAAATTCATAACTTTTGAACTACAAAACTGATTCTGATGATCGACATATCAAATTGAAGCCAATCACCTGGTCTTTTTTGAAAAAAATACTACTCCTGCAGAGAATTCGAAACCTGTTCTCGTTATCATTGATTGTATTCGTTTTTTATTGTTTTCATAGTCTCGGGACCAAGGGCTTTGCATATTTTTTCTGAAAAGATGAGGATTTTTCTTATAATATATGTCGAAACCAGAGAGGCGTTTTTTTTTCGTTTTTGAGTTATGATTTTTCAAGGTTAACCGATGGTTCGAAAAATCAATTTTGGGTTTTTGGTGAAAGCGAGTTGAAAAATTAACTCTGCGTATCTGAAAACATGCATTTTGATACTAAACCCGATAGAAACTGAAAATTTTGAACATTGCCCACCTGACCCTCCAAAAGACCGCCACCCCTCTTTTTTTGTTTTTTGGTGAAACAGAGTTGAAAAATGAACAGCGTGTCCGAAAACCGTCTACCAAAAATTGGGTTTTTAGCTAAAAAAAATCTGAATTTTGGCCGCCTAAATTTTCTCAGGGACAACTGTGTGACGTGGCGACGAAAGTGTTAAGGCTTGCTATCACAGTTACCAATTAACCCACTATCCAAACCGTTCATGCGTATCATTTAATCACCCACTATTCCAACGGAACTCGTTCTTAGTGCCAAGTAGACGATACGCCAATAATAACGGCTAGCTCTCCCGTTGCCGTGGGACTGGCACCGCGTTAACAATTAGTGTCAAAAGCTCCCCTTCTTTCCTAACATTTGCCCAGAATATCAGCAGTAGCTTCCTCACCGCTCGGTTTCGATTCACCTGGGATTCGAGTGCAGAGAAAATTTTTGGTTGATGGTCGTAGCCTCTCACATGATCAGTTACCTGAAATAGAAAGAAAGAACAAGAAAGTCAGAATTAATTATCATTCGATCAACGGCTTGGTTTGGTGGATACGTTCTAATTAATTATGCTAGACGAGTGTAGTTTGTTTCACGTGTTCACAACGGAGTGATCATACCTTCCATCAACATTTTTTAGATTCCACTGATAATCATTGTTCGACACAAAAAATACACACATGATTAAATAAAACAGCTCTCTTTCGTCACTTCGTTGCTTATAACAAGCAATAAAACAACGGCGGTGATAAAAAAAAACCCTGCGGAGAGCAGGACGGCGGCGTCTAGCTGTCGCTTGTCGGAATGTCGTTCAGGTTGATTCCGTCGTCGACTTCGTCAATTGGTGATCGATTCGTCCTGCCAGTGGCCTTCGCCGCCATCAACGCCCGGAGGGGGTAACGTAAGGCAACGACATTGAGTGTAATAAAAGAAGCTATACGAGGAAAGGAAAACACGGTGCGGCTGCGAGAGCAGGGAAATCCTCCACACAGAAATCCTTTATTGGTTCAATTGTTGTCTGCTGCTGCTGCTGTCGGTGAAACAAGGAGAACGCGAAGAACCACGGGAGACGAGGATGACAACGACAATATGGTCTAGCATTGATAAAGGAAGGCAGCATTTTTCGGGGGGTTTTCTTGCTTTGCTTTTATTCAATCGATTTTTGAACCAATTTTTATGGCATGATACTAAGTGGGTTCAATTATGGCTTATTTCCTTATGCTTGTTCTAATGATTGATTTTTTTTTCCGATTGATGATAGTGACTATAGAAGTATTCAATGGTGACAGAATGAAATCAACCGAAACAATGGTACAATTTGGGTGGGGATCATTGCGAGATTAAAGGATTTCTATCAACCTTCACGTCAAATCTAAAATCCTTTTCCATTAAAAAAGTGAAAACAAGGTTAGGGTTATTCTTTTCATTTCCTCAATTACATTTGAAAAATTTCAACTTTGTATTTTACAAACTTCAAAGCCAAGGGAACCTAGGAAAACTGTCATTGCAAAAATATGCAAGTTGGGGGAACTTTGTTCCCTCTGAAATATGTTCCCTAACACAACCATCAAAACCAAGGTGCCTTACATTACATGGCGTATGTGCAAATTATTTACCTGCAAAGCAAATATGTTGAATTCAATTTCTGTTCAATCAGATCCGAAAAAAATCAGAACATTTTTGATATTTTCGCCTTAGATATATGGGGTGCTATATAACTTTTTTTTCTCAAAAAATAGTATATTTAAAATTTATCATTAGGGCACTAATTTTCAGGCCTGTTGGTAATTGTAATAATAAAAACGATAAATATCTTTCATTTGCATTTTTAAAAATCGCAAATTGGTTGAACGATTTAAAAGTTTTTACAAATTTATAAAAATGATTGTATCAGCAAAACAACAGATTTTTCAGACCACCCCAATTCTTAATTCTGCACCCTAAGGGCGAAATAAAAAAAAATGTAATTGTATCTAGGACACGACCGCATATTTTCGACGTAGAACTACGCAATTGTATTAGGCTGTCAAAAGTCCTGCGGTATTTTTTTTTATAAAAAAAAAAGTCCTGCGGTATTTTTTTTGAATTTTCATTTAATTATAATCATCTGTTTTAAGTCAAATATGCGCCGTTTTGTTCAATGACTTGTTCCCAACGAGATGCCAACTTCATAATACCCCTGTTATAGAAGCTCACTTCCTTATTGGCAAAAAACTCGGATAGCCAATTTTCACAGGCCTCTTTTGTGGCTAACTTCTGACTACCTAGCTCGTTCGCCATGGACAAAAACAGGTGGTAGTCACTTGGTGCAAGGTCCGGACTATACGGCGGATGCAAAAGAACCTACCATCCGAGCTCCCGGAGCTTCTGGCGCGTCACCAAAGAAGTGTGTGGCCTGGCGTTGTCCTGATGGAAGACAATGCGGCCTCTGTTTATCAAAGATGGCCTCTTCTTCATGAGTGCTACCTTCAAGCGGTCCAGTTGTTGGCAGTACAGGTCCGAATTGAGCGTTTGGCCATAGGGAAGCAGCTCATAATAGATTATTCCTTGACAATCCCACCAAACACACAGCAGAACCTTCCTGGCCGTTAATGAGGGCTTGCCCACCGTCCGAGCCGCTTCAGCGGGCTTCGACCACGACCGTTTGCGCTTCACGTTGTCGTAAGTTACCCACTTTTCATCGCCAGTCACCATCCGCTTCAGAATCAATTTTGTTGCGATTCAATTTTGTTGCGATTCAGCAGCGATTCACATGCGTCGATACGGTCAAAGATGTTCTTTTGCGTCAACGTGTGTGGCACCCATACATCGAGCTTCTTTGTGAATCGAAGCTTCTTCAAATGGTTAATAACGGTTTGATGACTTATCCCCAGCTCTTGGTCGATGCTACGGCTGTTACTATGCCGGTCTTTCTAGGCTAATTCAGCGATTTTGTCGCAATTTTCGACGACAGGCCTTCCGGAGCGTGGCGCATCTTCGACGACCTCTACACCAGAACGAAAACGCTGAAACCATCGTTGTGCGGTGGAAATGGAAACTATATCGGGTCCATAAACTGCAAAAATTTTATTGGCAGCTTGAGATGCATTTTTGCCTTTGTCATAGTAGTACTGTAAAATATGTCGGATTTTCTCTTTATTTTGCTCCATATTTGCGACACTATAACTCACGAACGACTTAACCAAACAAAACACGGTCAAGGACTATATTATAGCGCGCACCTTTCCAACAAGCTACAGTATGACTCGATACAATGAATACAACTAGAACTACGCGCTTACAACGACACCTCGCGGAAATACCGCAGGACTTTTTTGACAGCCTAATATTATGTTACCACTTGTTTATCACTTCGAATATTATTTTAGAACGCAACGAAATTTTTGTAATAGATTATGCTCTTCGTTACAAGTACATTTGATGAACGTTCTTTTACGTTTGATATGATGTCTAGGACTACCAAAATATGTGAACGGAAGAATTGTCAAACGATCATTGTATTTTACATTTCTCTCTGAAATTATTGAGATGTGCAATATGTTTACGAAGTTCTCGAACCGCGAAAGATCATTCACCTCTAGTATCTGAAATGATGATTTTCCCAGGCTTCTCAGTTTAAAAGTACGTTTTAGGGAAACATGTTCCATTCTGCACAACGACAAGCGAATACAAAAATACTCAACACCAAAAAATACCCCCGATTTGCATGTATTTGCAAAGCGGATTCCCCCAAACGTACTAATTTTGAAGTCCGTATTAGGACAACACAGCTCAGCGGGGAAAAATACCCTCGACTGCATGTTTTGACAAAGCGGATTCCCACAGGCACATTGATTCTGAAGTCTGTGTTGGGGAAACCGTAAATCGCGCCAATGAAAACTTGAAATTAGAGCGTTGAGATAACGCTTGACATTTTACAGTTATTCAATTGTTCATCTCATGAAAAATAACAGTTTATTAATTGTAATAGACGCGGAGAAATATTCCTTGTCAATTGATGCAAACATCTTTCCGTTCGAGTTATAAGTATTCGAAATACGGGTAGGGTTAGCACACAAATCGGCAGAACAAATATATGGAAAAAAGAAAGTTCTTCCAGTTCCAGTTCTTCTCATGAATTAAAACCGTTTAGAGATTAGCGCCTTTGTATTGTATAGCATATCAAACGAATCTTAGAGATTTTTCGATTCAATTGGTATCCAAATCATGAGAATTCGTTCACAGTGAAAATAGTTATTAACGTTAACTTCATTTCATGAAAACGTGACCTGTTTTCTGATTTGGCACCCTTCCTGAATGACGTAGTTCTACGTCAAAAAACGTGTCTAAAATTTTTCGAAAAGGAACCAATAGAAGTTTGAGCAAAATCAGAGCTTATTTTGTTTTTCCAGTAGATCTTTTCTTCATACAATTGCTGATGAACCAATTTCAATTGTGACTAATTTTTGACAAGAGTCAAGAGTCAAATTTAACTCCTCTTAGAAGTCGTTGTAGGATTCGGAACATGGGGAAACGGAAAAGTCCTTCCAACAACAACTTTTTCATGTTTTCTTTAAAAATTACAACTAATGTTTACCTTCTTTTGTATGAGCCATTCACTTTTTTTTCAGAATTTTATTACAGTAGTTTTCTGAGGAAAATGAATTTTCAAAATTGTTTTTTTAATTGCAATTTTTCTGAAAATTTGTTAGATAATTTCAATGAAAACCTAAACAGTTCTCAAACCAAAATTTTTTTAGGCCTTTTAGAATTTTTTTTCAAGAACTGTGACTTAAAAACTATAAGACCTAAAAAAATTAGTCAAAGAATGAAATGTTCCTCATTAAAACAAATCATTGAGAATATCAAAACAAATTCGGGAAAGAATTGGAATGGAAAAACAAATTATGCTAAAAGTAAAGATCCATTTTTCTCAAAAACGTAAAAGCAAATGCTGAAAAAACTATATATACAATACTATACAACAATACCATATATATACAATACCATACAATAACCATCCAGTGTATCTATAAGAGAGGGATACTCTTACGCCTAAATGTATACTATGTAATATACAACAAAATTATCGCGAGATAAAATGTGCCAGAATAAATTCGGCTCTGTTACTGAATTGCTAGTGAGCCTAATAAAAAAACAGATGGGATAAAAAACCATCAACTTTTTTGTTTGCTCTGAAATTTGTAAACACTACTAATGTTTGATTCATAACATTTTTGTGTGTAAACTCTCGCGATTGACGTATTCTGAAAACTTTTTGACATATATGGGGGGGTAAAATGAAAACCTAAATACAGAAAAAAGGAAAAAAGTCATAGGAGGGTTGTGTCCGAGACACGACCGCATAGTTGACGTAGGATTCCGTTAGGCTATCTGTTGATTTTGGATATGTTGGAAAAAATACATCAGTAAATTCTTTGATAATGATTTGGTGGCCCTGAAAAGGGCCGTTTTGTTTGATTGTTCGGTATTGTTTGTTCACTCCACCAGTGTTTACCGAGTGATGATAATAGAAGTATGATAAACAGTCGTTGAATGGTGCGTATCAGATAAAAGATGCCAAAGTGGAACGAGATATGATGAAAATCGCTCTCTGTGATCCTAGACAAGATGCCCCCTGTTTTATGTATAGCTGAAATAAAGAAAAAAAACTCACCAATTTAATATAAGATAATAACCAATAGTGTTCGGTATTAATCAATTTTTCTCATCAGTAAAATATTCGAAATGGAAAAGGTAATTTTCTTTTATAATTTTTACTTTCTGAGTATTTATTCAACCCAATGCGAATTTTAATTGGACTAACAACACCTATACTATACTATATGTAGAGCATATTGGATATCATTTTTTCTAATATTTTCTCACTTTTCCAATTTTATTTCGCCGTATAAACTTTCCTTGGGTGAAAATGAACACAACAAAACAGACAGCTTAAACCGAACGACCCGTTCTCGAGCGGGAACACACCTTGGTTTTTATTAATGAAAATTGAAATAAATCGTTTCATATATCAAGTCATTTTTAACACAACTGCTACCATATACAATTTTACATCTACACTTGTGCTAAATTTTTCACAATACACGATCGGTCATTGATATGAAATTTCACGAAGCAATCAACATTTTCGATTTTCAATTTGTACCCCAATATGTTCCTGAAAGACGTAATCCTACGTCAAAATGGAAAATTTCGAATGCTTAGAACTCGAACATTTCTCAATAGATCGGAAAAATGTTTGCATAAATTGATAGTAAATATTTCTACGAATCTATCATAATTAATAAAATGTTATTTTTCCTGAGATAAGCAATTGAATAACTGTAAAATGTCATGCGCTATCTAAACTCCCTACCCCGTTTTTATTGGTCAGGTTTACGGTTTCCCCAACACAGCCATCAAAACCAAGGTGCATAGGGGAAATTGGCATTGTAAATACACGCAAGTTGGAGGAACTTTTGCTCCCAAATGTGTTCCCTAACATAGCCATCAAAACACATTACATGGCGTTTGTTCAAATTCTTTACTTGCCGAATTAAATTGAATTCGAATATTGTTTTATTCAATCAATAATCTAATCAAAGCAAACAAATGATTACTAAGCCAACGGTTGTCCCACCAATTTTTTTTAGAGATAAATCCTTAAAAATGCAGGTCGCGTTCACGCCTGAGATAGGGTCATGCATTCCGGCTGGTATACCATCAATGATCCTTGTAAAATCATCTTCAATGACCTTAATCGTTGCTAGTTTATCCGTATAGACGAGAGACTTCACGTAACCTCCAGTGCCGAGTTGGCAAATTACACCGGACAATTAAACATCAGACAGATGAAAAGCTTATATTTGAGACACAAAAAATTAGCTATAGGAAATAACCGCCCAAAAAATCACTTTGTACAAGATGTTTCCGCCTCGCTAAATATGGCCGATACACCTCCGTGCACCGTGTTACACAAATCAGCCTTTTTCGGTGTTCGGATAGATAAGTACCATGGAGAAAATCAATATCCACGTCTAGTCCGACGGAAAACAGCCCGAAATAAAAGGAAAACAACACCCATATAAAGTCGATAAAAGGAGAAAATATGCAGCCACCCGGAAAGTCGCAAGATCAAGGATAGAGGGAAAATCGTCGAGAGTCGCGGCGTCGCGTGTGCCACACACCGGAGGTTGAACTCAAGAAATGCGCGCCGCCGCCGCTTGGAAAAGGGGTTCAGCGGGTGAGTGAGCACAACAAACTTTGGCCGACACCCGGAGTTCCGGTGGTGATGGTTGGCGATGGGGAAAGATGAAAAAGAGACGTTTCAAATTTTCATTCGTCCTTCTACGAAGAGGCGCGCGCTGTTGCCGCTACTAACGCCGCTCGAGGAATAAATATCCTACAATTACACACGCAAACAACGGGGCGGCGGCGGCGGAAAGCGGCAAAGGACACACAACCGTTTAAAAGCGAATGGCCCCATAATAAACATGTGGGTATAATCTCGTAATCATGATCTCTCAGATCTCCTGGACCGTGTTCATTCGGTACATATGTACCACAACAGGCATGTCGGCGAACCAACCGATGTGGGGGACGAGAAGAGGACCCCGAGGAACCCACTGGGGTATGGAAACTTGAACGACCGTCGCCATCAGGCAATGAATCTTCGAAGTGGAAACTCTCGGGCGACCAGACCAGGAGTGGGAAACGATACACAGGATACACGAGACAAGGATCTGCCGCTGCTTTCGTGCCGTTGATTTTATGTTACAGATTATAAAATACACCACCCGCCCATTACCCCCACGCTGATCCGAGGGATGAGTGCTCACAACATGTCTTCCTGTGCGCTCTCCTATCCTGGTTATGACATCTGAGACGTTCACACACACGTTCTTGGCATGTGAGGGTAGACCACCGCTGTATGCCGCCGTGATAGGATCCGAAGATAAAGAGAGGGACACAGAATTTATATTATAATTGGAGAAATCGATTCAAAGTTGTTTTTTCTTCGTCTTCTTCGTCTTTGTGTGAATACGGGACACATTGCGGGACGTGATATACGACGCGCGTACATTTATAGGTCGACGAGCGACTCTTTCGTAGATTGCTTCCGGGGCGAAGTAGGGCTGGATTGAATTCTGGTGACAGATTTGTGAGCTCAGTTTCAACTTTAAGGGCTCATTTGGAAGAAACTCTTGTGATTTCTCACATGGCGCCAGAGAAGCGTGAAATTGGGATTGTTCCGGTTTACGAGATGGTATGAGTGCTCACAGATTGATAATAATACTGATCCATAAAATGATCCAATCATGATAAATGATGTCGAGGGGATATTTAATTTTTCCTTCATCCTAATTCGGAATATATTTTATCAAATGCAGTTGTAAGTTTTATAAATGGTCGAAAAAACTACACCCAAAATTAATTTTTGGCATATATTTGCCATCGCGATTAATTAGATTAAATGAGCCAGAAAATAACAGAAAACGCGCTACTTCCCCATACTGATATATCATTTGTATAATATATATGCTCTAGCAATATAAGAGCAATATGAGCGAGCGAAATAAAAGACACATAGCAAATAAGCAAGCATTAAATCTTTTCGCATACACATACACGGCCCAGATCGAGAAAGATATAGATTCACGTTTATGCTCACCTTTTTACTCTTAGAAAACACTTTCCAACTTCATTTTATAATGAGGAGCAGTGTTGCCAAACGTACAGATTTTTCTGGAAAGATTTTTTCGATGCTTTCGGTACATATTCTGTACGGTACAGAATACAGATTTACGTCAAAAGGTACAGATGGGTACAGATTTTTGAAAACTTATATACCGCAGTATCGCTTGGAGCGATTTTCTTTTTAATTTTAATTCATGATAGTACGCAATCTAGATTTAAAAAAACTTACAAAAAAACTTACAAACCACACGAAGGACATGCAAATGTAAATCTAATATTTGTAGTAAATAAATGAGTATTTTTTTCACACTAAATTTCTACAACGAATATTTTCGATGGTACAGATTTTTGAACGAAAAAGTACAGATGAGAAAGATTTTTCACCCCTCTGATACAGATTAAAATGTGGCAACACTGACGGGGAGTAATATAATCACGCATTTACACAACAGCATCAGTAGCTATGTGGATAGCGCGGTCGTTTAAAACAGCCTTGCGTTCTAGCCGGCCTTGGTACAATCCCAAAAGAGATGAAAAAAAGAAAGAGATGTCTGTTTCCATACATACAAACATCTTAAAGCTTTTGAAATAGATGCTTTTATTTGCTCATTTCACCCTTCAGCACACGAAAAAGCATTTTTTCTGCAGAAAATGAAATGTCATTGAGTTTGTTTACAGCGTCACTAAGAAAAAATTAGCTTTTTTTGCTCGGCGATTTTTGATATGGTTAATTCTATTGGTCAGAAATATTATGTAAAATTTTGTGTTACAAACACAGTATCTTGTGCCGAAACGTTGAATATGTTGCAGAATACCTTAGGTTTCACACAGAAGTGAAGCTTCCAGTCGTCCTGTTTAGAGCAAATCAAAACGTATTCACTCGACCAGCTTATTGTTCAAATCAAATGAAAATTTAAACGACGAGGTGAAAGATTGTGCCGAAGACCAGCATGAGTAATCCAGTTACCGGTGACGATGATGTAGTGGTAAGCGTAACTACTTTGTCCTCCTATGTCTCTTCCCATACCTTTTAATACAATTTTTAATCTTTTCGAAGACGGACCGGGACAAACCATTTGAAACTAGTGAGCGTGAGCGTCCTTTCACATTATAAATGAAATTCCTTTCTGGGCGATGATAATGAATATAGTCCATTCGAGCAGAAGCAGATGCTTTCATTGACGATTGAATCAATGAAAGTTTCTGTCTTCCAAATTGAAAGAAAACGACAGCAGAAATGAACCTCACTCCGAAAGACTACAGTAAATTGAACAAAAATGACTCTGACTGAAGTGAACGGAACAAGTAAAATAATCATTTCCATTCCTAGTTTCGAAAATGACAAGCCCTGCCCGGTACAATGCAGTCAGATCCAACGGGAGAATGATTTTGAGCAAAATTTTATACCTTTTAAACCTAGAACCACGTTTAACAGGTAGGAAAAGCATGTAAAAAAGACCCTAAAATTTTAAATGTAAGAAAAAAAATCGAAATGATGATCGCATTAATTGATTGGAATTTTTTTTCGCAATTAATCTATTATATATAACTTTTTGTTCCACCACCGCCATTATTCCACATGCAAGACATTAAAATCTCTTTTAATCTACATTTAGTAACGCATAACAACAACAATGTGTGCATGTGATGCAAAAGTACACAAGTGCTTTCTACCAGACGGTATGAAACCGAAGCTTTGTTCATCTTTTGTCTTAAAGTTGCGAACAAACTAGCTCTGCAATTTGATGTTGACTGTTTGCTGGCAGGAGCAAGACTATGTAGTAGAAGATGAAAGTGCTCCACTTTTACTTGCCATAGGGCGGGGCTTAAATTGACATATTTTCTCTCTGCACAGTATCCGTTCTCAAGCCGCGATGTATATTTGTGTAAACAGACAAGAGGGCTGAACAAATGTATGGGAGAATAAATATGTTCCAAATTTTAATTAGTTCGCACCTTTTATAGACTACAGGATTGTAATGTTCAGCGCATCAAATAAATCTTAGAGAACTCCCAATCCGATTGGTATGCAGATCCGTTCGTAGTAAATATATATTTCTTAACACAATAAGGACCGCTCACGAGATTTCTCGTGTTTTGCGTCGCATCTGTTGCGGACGGCTCACGAGTTTTCTCATGTTTCGCGTTTCGTCTGTTACGGATGGATCACGAAATAACCCGTGTTTTCTACACTTGATTGTTAAATCGTTGATCTGCCAAGAATCTAACAAGGCCTACTCGCCCTCGTCCCATCCACACCGAAGGAAACGATCTCATTCGTGGAATCCGAACAAATGAAGCGTACAAGTACCCTTAAAGGAAGACGTAGTCCTACGTCAAAAAACTATTCAAACCATAATTTCTTAGCTACGAAGGATTTAATTCTAAAATTCTTATTATATTCATTTGCACCCGAAAATCCCATAGCAGCCGACCATCGTTGTCATAATGATTTTTTCAAAATATTTTCATTCCGATGGCATTCAAACAACGACCTCTCATGTGACATGCTCCTTACAGCTACGAGCGAGTTGATGTTTTGATCATCCACCCTGAAGTATGAAGCATCTATAGTGCAAAAAATAAGTAGACGAAGACGAAACCACTGTATGCCCTGCCAAAGATCGTTGCTGCTCGGCTTCCGTAAGAACTGTTCGCACCCAGGGGAGACAATGCACAGATCATACACACGCTTCTGCATGAAAAATAACATTGGATTAGTTGGAAAACCATACAAGATCAAAATGTAATTTCTTCTACGCGCGCAGAGAGGAAAGAGATGTGGAAAAGAAGGTTGAGAGCCGTGTGAGAAAGAGAGGGAGAGAGAGTTGAGAGAGTTGAGAGAGTTGAGGAAGAGTGGAGAAAGATTTGAAACAAAGAAGGAGGAGAGTTCTGAGAGAAAAAAAGTGTGACCGTTGAGAGAAAGTAGATAGAGAGTAGACGAACGTTAAGAGAGGGAAATGAAAAAGAGATTAAATAAAATTGAGGGAGAAGAGAGATGGAAAGAGTTGTGAGAAGAGAGAGACACAGTTCAAAGTGAGCTGAGAGAGAAGAGAAAGGGTTCGAATAGAGCTGAAAGAGAAGAGAGAGTTCAAAGAGGACTGAGAGAGAAATAAGAGTTCAAAGAGGACTGAGAGAGAAAAGAGAGTTCAAAGAGAGCTGAGAGAGAAAAGAGAGTTCAAAGAGTGCTAAGAGAGAAGAGAAAAGAGAGTTCAAAGAGTGCTAAGAGAGAAGAGAAATGAGAGAAGAGTGAGAGTAGAATGAGAGATGAGAGAAAGATGAAAAGGTGTGAGAGATATATGAGGGATAGAAGTATTTGTGTGTGAATGAGAGTTGAGAGAAGTGTGAGAAAGATA